>NC_049982.1:8632436-8642682 GCF_000003815.2 Branchiostoma floridae
CTCACCATATACACCTCGGGCCGGGGCATTAACCCTTTATTGTTGATTCCACTAACCTCGTTATATAAGCCTATGATAGACTCAACCTCGTAAATGAAGTAGCACATCATCGGTTGGGACTTGTACACCTTTTCTAACGTGTCAATCTTGTCCAGGAATGATTTGGTGTCGTGCTTGCAGAGCTCTTTCATGGTTTGTAGTGCATATGACATAGAGGACATGTTGTCGAAACCCTCTTCCAACTTTTCTGCATATGGCATGAGCATCTGCAAATGAGAGGAATACACCATCATTTAGTTGGGACTAATCAAGTACTTCGTTCTTGAAGATGTGCTTTACATTGTCAGAAGAGTAAGGGCCACATTTCCTTTCCCCAATGCCTTATGTTACAACCTGACGATACATGCACTTACATGTGGCTCAGTCTTTGACATCTCATGGAAAAGGTGGTAGAAGCCGTAATGACTGTCAGCAGACACGTCGTCCATCTTCTCCACTATTTCAGGGAGACGTTTTTTGAACGGTTCAGGGTTGTGCTTGTACACGGCCGGCAGCACATCTGGGTTGATAAACGAAGATATTCATTAGTTCATTCCCTTGCAAGATAGATTTTTCAAAGAAAGGTAAAAGAAAGTAAACTTTTTATATTAATGATTCTGCGGACGGTAATGCTCCAATAAAGTTCCAATAAAATTTGATCGATTAAAAAGGCACGTGCGTGTGGGTGGGTGACAATTAATAACACATTGATCAATAAACCACAATTTTACTGACTAGCTATTTCATTGGCATCTGTGTTGATGAAGGTATCCAGGAGCGGGTCTGCGTGTGGAGCCAGCACCTCCCCCTGCTGCAGGAACATGTTGACGTAACTGGACAGGCTCATCTGCTCGGACACTTCTTCGTTGCCAAGGAGTCGGATGAATCCAGGCATCACAAGCATCAGATGCTCAGGGTTACTCATGTTCTGTGTTTATAATCTTTCGTTAGCACTCTTTAAAATGAAGTCTCGACAATCATTTTCCTTGGAAGACGATTTCTTTCATTTGATACATAGTTGATTTGATTCCAAATTGGACATCATCGTAACTCTACAATATGTTGCTGATGTATATGGCGCTTAAATATATTTTTTGATAGCTTTATTAGTTCCAATAGAATAAGAGCGCTTGCATTTTCAATTGACGTGCATGGAAATCAATAGAAATCATACATATAAAAATGATGCAATAAAAGTTATCATAGAAAAAGAGGAAATACCTTGCTGAGGAAATTTGCCAACGAGACCCTGATGGCCATGCCGTAGACAGTTTCCCGGTCCGGCTGGTCTTCTTTGTACAGCTCCTTCTCTGAGCAGTAGTTGATAATCTCTGATAACGTTTTCACATTCTCTGTACTTTTTGCACATCTAAAAAACAGAAAAAAAAAACATATTCCTGAATAGGTATGATCCTGGATCCTCATGCTTCTGTCGTGCGTTACTATCACCAAAACAACACGCAAATCCGCACCTATAATCGTTGTATAACTTACAAGTCGTCGCATAAGATACAAGAATAACAAAGTAAAAACAGTTTGATTTTAGAACAAATAAATAAAGCTTACTGTCGCATGATATTTAAGTGACATGACATTTTCTCAACCAGCAGGTCATGTTGAAAACAATTGACCAATAGCAACAAGTATTGCTTGGAAGCACCAGTTCAATAAGACATTCTTGTTGTTGCACTGTAACTTACTCAGCTAGATTCTGACATAGATTGGACGTAACTGCGATGGCAACTGTTGAGTTGGGATCAAATGTCTCCGATTTTATCATCTCGAAGTAGGCTATTAGCATACTCTTCGCCTCCGCATCGTTCGCCTTCATGGAATATAAAACCAGTTGTTAACAGGACTTAAAGATACGCTTTCACACTACAATCTAGCGCCAATTAACTTTGAGGTAAAAAACGTATATGAGACAGAACATACTAATGTGTATTGCTAAAAAGTTTATATGATTCACTTACTCGAGTTGCTGTAACTCTTTAGATCTCACCTTGTTGAACATTTCTCGGATGCCATCAGCCCACGTCATTCCCTTGGCCAGGTGCAAATGTGTCTCCGTGCCTTTGTTCAGGGCGAACACAAGAAGATTCACCACGTTGGGTCTGATCTTCTTATGGCAAGTTCTGTACCAATGGGGTACAACCAAAATGAATACGAATGAATGTTTATGCTAAATGAGTGTAGGAAGTGAGATATATATGACGAATGTAAACGAATGAAACTATTTTCAATGTAAGCTGCAGATGTTTAAAGTATATAGTGTCATTTTGACTTAAATGTACAAATGCAAATAACATCATTGGTTTTGTTGACGTGGCCATGGCATGGGTACTTAGATCTAACCTAACTTTCTGTCTTAACCTTGATGGAAAAGGTCAATCTTCTCACACGACGATTTAGCTAGTATAATTCAATCGTCACCTACTTTGACCTCTCCAGCAGGTCTCTGACAGCATCATCCACCCGTGAGTTGTACCACCTGTTATCACCGTCCGCCTTCTCTTCGAGAATTCGGAACTTATCCAGAATCTCGCAAACTTCCTTCTCATGATCCTGTCAAAGGGATGCAGACTATTAAACGCATAACTAACATACAAAACAAAGGAATTGTTATTTTTCCTTTCATCCTTACAGAACATTCAGTTGAAAGCTAACTTTGATGTCCTTTATATAAATAACTTTGGCCATTCTGTCATTTTTACGACTTGTATAACTCAATTTCCAAGACATTCTAAACGATTTTGCAGGCATCAAACCATCATTGTAATTTTTCTTTCATCCTGTCATAAAATAATACTCCTGTAAAATTTTACCCTGCGTAGGAACAAACGTAATACAACATACCTTCCACTTGACCAAGTTGTCTCTTAAAACACTTTTGAAGGCTTCCAGATGTTGTGGTGTGGAACAATCCAGGCATGCGCACAGGAAATCCACCACGGAACGGAAAGCATTGCCATCTCTGCGACAAACATCAAAGTAGCTGGTGTTTTGAATTGATTGGAATCCAGCGTTTCCACATTCAACTGAATCTATACAGTAGGCCACCTATACCTAGCGATCTACAACATATTGGCAAACAAATGTCACGAGAAGATAAGCTGACGAAAACACACAGAACAGAACTCGAGGCAAACATTAGTGTTTTGCTTATCACGCATGCCCACGTGGTACGTGGCTAATGTGCTTGTGCATGGTCCCCGACTTACTTGTTCTTCGCAATCTCCTTCAAGTCTTCTTTTGTTTGTCGGATGTTCTTGACATCCTTGAACCAATCCGTGCCCAACTTGTCCATGTCACGTGGTCAGACACTGTGAAGGGAAGCGGAGACCATTAAAGTGAATTATTTGTTGTTGACGAGTTTTTATCACACACATACCCCATCCACAACTGTGGAGAATGTTGATGTCACGAATAAGGAACAACGTCGACTCTATCGACAAAATAAAATACAGGTTAAAAAGAATTATCACGGAGTAAACCCATATTTTGAACTTTCTCCTATGCACAATGAAAATATTAGAACGCAAAAATAGACGTAGCTGTCATGGAAACCTGACCTCTCTAAGGCACACTCCTGCTTTATTATTCAACCGACAGCTAAGTACAGCATGTACCGTGAAGATTAAATTGTCTCAACCTAGGGCCAGACGAGACAAATACCATTCTGTGACCTCACCAAGGGCGACAACAAATAGCGGAGTAAATTTGCTCTGCCCACGGAGTTTGAACACAGGGGCATCGACCACGTTACCAGGGGTGACGACAGGGTCACCGCTGACCGCAGTTAACCTTAGTTTATGTCTTACATTTTGGCTAAAAAATCGACACTATTTACCTCTCCGTTTTCAACAAAGTTCCTCCACACCTAACGGGCACTTAATCGTTAACTACTTAACTGATCACCTAAACACGTTTCAAAACTTAATATATTAGTCAACAATGAACTGCTATATGGCTTTATCTGTACTGGCGTTGTAATATTCACGGTGATACTTCATTGAATACAACTGCCAAACTGCTGTTGAGCTGGTCACTTTGTAACGTTTTTGACTTCGCCCGATCATACCGAGGGGTGTAACGTTGATTACTTGCCTGACATTTCCATAGACTGAAAAGGATCAAAATGCCTATAACTTTTGATACATATGATACGACCACACCCCTGTCCAGAGAATCCACAAATCATCGTTGTCAGAAACACATGCACACAGCGTTTTTTCGCACCAACCTTTATATCCTACGTGATTTTTTTGAAAATGAAGTCCAAGTCAAACATACCTGTAATCCACTACGACAA
Organism: Branchiostoma floridae; assembly: GCF_000003815.2. Taxonomy (NCBI): domain Eukaryota; kingdom Metazoa; phylum Chordata; class Leptocardii; order Amphioxiformes; family Branchiostomatidae; genus Branchiostoma; species Branchiostoma floridae. The sequence goes on from NC_049982.1 coordinate 8,636,788, forward strand.
CATCCTGTAGACTTACAATAGGAACTGCTTGTTAGCAAAAGTAGTTGGCATAGGTTGTATGAGGCTCTATTTATGAAGGTACTACGTGACAAGGTAACTCGGACACGCTAGAAAAATATGTACAGAACCTGCAAACACGTCATAGCCAGGCAAAGGGTGTGAACTTCGACACACACTTTGTTTGCTACCAGACCACGTTGCTACCATTTACACTGTGTACCACAACAATGTACAACAATGTATGCTGTGTTTGTTATATATACAAGGATGTTAGAATTTTAGGTTTGTGCCAATGCTAGGATTTGATCTCTTTTCTTCTTTCAAATACTTTGAAACGGCTTCTAGATTACTTGTTTACCCTAAGTTGAAAGAACAGAATACTACGGACGTTAGACCACAGTACGAAGTTAAACTCGCACACGAGGGTCATTTAAAATAACTGCGTATACATCCAAAGCTTATTGACGCATCTAGCACTTTGTGTTGTTGAGAATGTCGAAAATGTAAGGTAGTGTGGTCTTCCTATACCTAGCAGTTCTACAATGGAACTGTGTTATCTGGTGTTTGGACCTCAGGCTTCTGCCATGTAGGCTCACACGGTTTGGCGGCAGTCATTTTGAGAAAGACGAAGAGCTCAGCAAAGAGGTGCCAAACTTTGCACAGAGTTCGTGCCGTCTGTTGCACAGAGACGGAAGAGACAATTGGTCTAGAGCCATGTCGTAACTAACAAATGTAGGACCAAGAATTATGCGGCAAGCTCTTTTTTGCACGTTCTCTATGGCCCTAGACTGGGTACTAGTGATGCCAGGGTGCCATACCGGGCACGCATATTCTACAATGGGTCGTATAAAGCCACAGAAAACTAGTGTCAAGTCTCTAGTGTCAAGACCAAGTCTCTTTAGTACTCGCAACAGGTACAGTCTGCTGCTTCCTTTGCTGACCATCATGTTGACGTGGATGTCCCACCTAAGGTTAGTTTGTAAGATCACCCCTAGGATCTTCGCGAATTCAACTACTTTTTAAAGTGTTCAGTCACTACAGGGTTTCGCATGAAGCATATCAGCAGTACTTTGCACTTGGTTTAGTTGCATGTACTTGGCTTCTGCATGTAGTTGGCAACATACGTTGCGATACAGGGGCGCAGTTGCAGACTACGACATTTTACATCAACACTATAAACAGTACTAGTAAACCCCGCTATATCTCTACTTGATTTGAAGACATGACGATGATTTTGTGCCTCAAATGATCCTTCCATACTCATAGATTTAAAAACCATCGGAAGAAAAACTCATGCAGCAACAAATTTATAATACCAAATTAGTTTATTTCTTTATTTACATTGAATATAAACACCCGAGTGATATTGAAACATGTTCAGCATGTGTTAACAACAATATTGCAATCTCGTGATCATTTACAAAAATCACAATATGGAACAGGTTTTAGACTTTTTCTTTGTCATCTTTTTGTCAGAAACATTATCTGCTGCAACCGCCTGTGTCTCTGTTATTGTGTTTGTCGCAGGTGGTTGAGAGCTGGACCGCTCGGGCTCAGGATTCGGGGTGGTGTGGGTGGAAACCTGCTGTACCAGCTCTTCAAATTTGGTACCGTCCCAGTCGTTCTGTATGCAAAACAAGGAGACAAGTGATTTTGTTTCATTTTTGTCAAATGAGGACTGTGTCAATTTTACATGTTATAGAGCAAAGGCATCTCATACATACAAAACGATCCACGATTTCTTCATTCAACAGTATCTATGATGTACCTGAGTACGCTCATCCCTGCAGTCGATGTAGAGCAGTTCTGTGAATGCCATGCTCATGGGGCCCTCTGGCGGCCAGGACGTGTCCTGTAGCAGCAGAGGCACTATGGGCTTGCGCAGTGCGTCCGCCAGACTGACCTCCCGTCGGCAGTTCGCGGAGAGTGTGTACTTTGGGGTCACGCAGGAGACAACAACCTACACATACCAACAAGAAACGTAATTTCCATATGTTTGACATGGCAAAGAGGACATACATGTTGCACTCTAGACTACTACGGGGCATTGACTGAGCCAAGAAAGACCATTCTCCTCCGCAGAGGGACCACAGTCGTGTCGAAACTCCTTGTGGTCCTAGGCTTGGCCGTTGGGGACCGGGCGTAGGAGGATGAGAAAGACCATTCCACTGGAGTCATTGCGTACAACCTTTGTTTGGCAAAAAAGTATAACAAAAGTTCGAAGATCTCATGACTCCATAAAATGTTTAGAGTTTCTCATATGCTTTTTAGTGTGGCTCATTAATGCAAATAAGGTTTTGATAAACATCACATGCGTCAATTGATCACTACGGATCAACGCAAGCAAACAGACGTAACAAAACTAAGTAAACGAAATGAAAATTCCAACTCACTATGGAAAAAATAATGTTGAGTTGTGAAAAGATAAAAATATTGTCACCTTGGCACTCCTGATGCCCTTGTCAATCTTGCCATACAGCGCGTCTCCTCCTCCCATCTGCTGTATGTCCATCCAACAGGTGAAACCTTGTGACGTCAGCTGGCTGTACAGGGCCTTCACCTGCGGCTGGTGACCCCACTGGTAGGACAGGAACACTGCCGGGTTCTGTACTGGTTCTGCTTCCTGCCGACATATCAGTAAGAGCCATCAGTCTATGCGTTTCGTGGGGACAGTAGTTCACAGATCGGCAAATCGTGTTTCTGTTTGCAAACTACTTTCTTAACCCTTAAAGACCAAAAAACCTAGTCATGAATCAGAGTTTTAGATGGGGATTTGATCTTATGTTGGATTTAGCAGCGTTGATGGTCAACGTTTGCAATCTAGAGGTATTGTATCATCAATCAGCTGACGAACCTTTTCTTCTACTGGTGGACTGGACTTCGTCTCCTTCTTTGCAGACTCGCTTTCTGGGCTGCTCTCTTTGTCCTCCTTTTTCTCCACACTTGGTGTCCAATCTCTGTATTCTGTACAGATTCAATCCAAAATTGTAATTGCGATTTAGACAAGGGTACAAAACATTCTTAGTATTTGATGCAGAGATATGTACTGATGTCGAGTTTTCCATCTTACTGATATACACGCGTACGATGACCCCCTTTCTTTCGTAGACATTTGATGAAACATTGGAAAAATGGTCCATCTGAATGTGCTTATTCTCGTGTGGCACTTGCTAAATTTGATATCATGTACCGCACCTACCATCAGTGACGAGGCTCTGGTCCGGTGCAGAATAATAGGCCAGCTGTCCTAACAACTCGTAGAAGCTGGAATCAGGCCAGAATTTACCGGAACTGGAACTGGCACCGTGAAACATGATGTACAGGAGCTGAGGAACAAATGTTTTTCTTAGACTGGTTGCGTTGATTGTGTGATATACCTCTTGTCTTGTTGGATTTATGGGATTTCAAAAAGTTCCGCATTGTTGTACCACTGTGGCACTGAATAATCTTGAAACTCTGTCAAAAGTTATAACATCCACGATAGTATAACTGCTTTACGTACCTGAGAAAAAATCATGCTCATGGATCCAGGCGGCGGCCAGGGCGTGTTCTCCACCAGGAGGGGGATGATGGGTTTGTTCAGCAGGTTCGCCAGGTTGATCTGGTCGAGAAATAAACATACTGCTATGTTCTGCATCATTAACGCCTCACACATGCAATACCAAGGACCAGAATTTAAAGATATCAAGGAATGTTTTCCTGTGAATTCAACACTGACCTCATGGTTACAGTTGGTAGACTCGGCGTACTTGGGCGTGACCATGGCCAGAACAACCTTAGCTCCCCGCATGCCCTTGTCTATCTTCGCGTACAGCTGGTCTCCTCCACCCATTTGTCCTGCCATGAAAATAGTTGGATTCTGAATATGCAAAATGTAACGCAGATGAAGGCATATCTGTGCATTCAAATTTTTACTGAAATATGACATGTAGAATGGGTAACCTTACCTATATCCATCCAGCTCTCGTACCCAGCCATCTGCAGATGTTCCTTGATGAGTTTGACCTGGTCCTGAATGTCCCACTGGTAGCTGATGAAGATAGGAGGCGGGTTGGTGGGCTCGTCAGCCGCTGGTTTGGGTACAGCTGCGCCTACAGAGATTACGCCAGGGAAAGATTGATAAGATAATTTACTCATTTATAAAGCATTTTTCTTATCATATTACGTAAGTACAAAGTATCAATGTGACTTTCGCAATAGATATCTGTACACCATTTCTTTTTCTGGTATAGAATAAGCTTGTACTAATCAAGCTCAAGGTTCACGAGGAAATGCATAGCACTTTGAAAATTCGGCAAACATATATTATATTTTACTTGCCTGCCTCCTCCATGGCGGTCTCGATGATTTCCGCGGCGTCTGTCCGGCCCATCTCTTGTAGGGACTTCAGCACGGCGTAGGTGGCCTCGCTGCTGCGGTGGGTGTTGTACCTGTCGGACACCAAAGAACAAGTGATGGTTGACATCTTACTTAACGATTTTGACATTGATTTGGCAACTACAGATGTAAAGGGCGCTGTGTAATTATTAGTTAAGCAGACAAGCAAATGATATATGGGAAATTTACCATTCGTTGAGCATGGCCATGGTCGGGTCGGCGTTGGTAGCCCAGGCCCGGATGTCCTCGGGCCCGTAGCCGAGCCGGACCGCCAGGAACCTCCAGTCATAGTCACCTTCCTCATTCATCAACAGGGACACGTCACGGGACCACGCAGGGGCAGCGCTAAGCGTCTGTCAATAAGACAAGGTATCAAGTTCTGACCACTATGTAAAGTTTTTTCATAGATATCGCACTGAACGTTGTTCTGTCCGGTCTGTGCCGCATCTTTCATGAGTGCCCACTTATCGGCAGACCTTACACATCACGTACCTTGTGGTCTATCTCCTCCACTTTCTCCACCGTCTCGTCCACCACGTGCTCCAGCTCCGTCAGCTTCTCTCCCTGCTGCTGAACGTCCTCCTTCACCTCCCCCAGCTGCTGCCGCTGGTCCGACACGTCATCCTGTAGGTCTTCCACCTGGGGGCGTAAACAAGTCATTCCTTTGTGCCAGGTCCATTTGATAGTAAGAAATGGTTAGAAGCATTGGAAAACGACAACAATGAGGACTGACTGTATGGACACAAACTAACATTATCAGCGGGAAGCTAACATATCATTTCACATATACAGTGCTATATACATATATCTTTTGAACTCAGGAATGTTTGACATTCCTACCTTTTCCTCTGTGTGTGTAACTCGTTGGTCCAGTTTGTCCACTTCCTCTTTCTGCTCTTTGATGTCCTGGTCCAAAGTCAAAAGGCTGAAGATAGAGTCAACATTTGGTTGTGATTATGTTCTTTGTGCAGAGATGGCAAATACACAGATGTAACTTTGTGTATGACACAGACGTGTAAATAGAATCAAACCAGATTCTACTTCCACGGTAATTTAGCTAAATTTGATGTTAAAAGAAGGATTGAATCCTGTATAGGACCAACTGTTTTTCTACCAACGAACCTTCTATCATCAAGGTAGTCCAGTATACCCTGGGCCATGTCGGGAACCCCTGCTTGGCTGCTTTTCAGTAGAGCCTTGATGTTCGCCCTCCGTTTTTCCAGCACGGACTTGTACTTACCGCCCACGGTCTTCATGAACATCAGTAGAGAGCTTTGGTACATGACTTCGCCTTTTTTCAGCTTGGGCGTGAACAGGGCCATAACTCGCTCTGCGTACTCCTGTGTAGTGAAATGGAAAGATGTCATTACTTCTTTGACGAAAATGCATCACCTTATTAGGAAGAATAGAACAGTCACAGGAACAAGGAGCATAGAATAGAATATAGACGAATATGTTTTACAATGCCGTCACATATTTTGCATGAAGAACAAACATTGTCGCTAACCGTAATCTCCA
>NC_049982.1:8642782-8646019 GCF_000003815.2 Branchiostoma floridae
ACAGCAAGATCTGCTTGGAGATTAACTAACCGCCCCAGTATACGATGTTATCACTGATGACGACATATTGTCTCCTTACCCATTATGTTTCATTCATCAAAAAATGAATTGTTCAAGCAGCATGGGTTGCTCTCACTCACCTCATTGTATAAACCTATAAGCGACTCAACCTCGTAGATTAAGTAGCACATCATTGGTTGAGATTTATATGCCTTCTCTAAAGCGTCAATCTTGTCCAGGAAGGGTTTGGTGTCGTATTTGCAGAGCTCTTTCATGGCTTGTAGTGCATATGGCATGCACGGCAAGTCGTCCAAACCCTCTTCCACCTTTTCCACGTATGGCATAAGGATCTACAAATTAAAGGCATAGTTCATATCTATCATTACTTGATAGATAAATACACAAAAAATTGTGAAAAATACACAATAGGAAGTGATTCATTTCCACATAAATCATTATTCCTTATTGTAATTTCATAGATCACGAAATTCTTCATGCTGCAGCGTAAATGATGAATGGCACACTTACTTGAGGATCGTCCTTTGACACTTCATGGAAAAGACTATAGAAGCTGTAGTGTACGTCGGAATCAATGTCGTCCATCTTCTCCACTATTTCAGGAAGGCGTTTCTTGATAGGCTCAGGGTTGTGCTTGTACACGGCCGGCAGCACGTCTGAAATCATAACAGTTTATCTATGAAAATTGAACGAAATATTGGTCTTTGGTAGCATGTGGATGACGATTACTTGGTGAATAATGAAATCGTTACTGACCAGCGATTTCCAAGGCATCGCAGGTGAGGAAGGCGTGCAGGAGTTGCTCGGCGTGTGGAGCCAGGACCTCTCCCTGCTGTGTGAACTGCCTGACCATGCTGGATATTTCCATCTCCTCCGAGACTTCTTCGTTGGCCATGATGCGGACAAATCCAGGCGTCACTATCATCAGGAGCTCGGCATTGCTCGTATTCTGTGTTTAGAATCAGTTGTTAGCAGCGGTGTGAGATGTCACTCTATCTGCAAGTTTTTCCCTGAAAGTCTTTTTTTTTTTTTTTTACATACAAGCGATTTTTAAAAAATACAGCACCATTGCAAGCGGTCAGTGCTTCCAGTTTACGCTTTGTACAATGCTTACTTCTTTGGTAGCTAAATCCAACGTTTAAAACTAAGTAGAAAAGTAATGACATAAACAATCCTTCCTTTCTTCCTGAAGCATGCCATGGAAAGTAACTTCAATCTTGATAAACCTCAGTAAGGTCAAATGTTTTCACATGATACAGTCTAACTGAACTGAACTGATAACTAACTCTAAAAGCCCTCACCTTGCTGATAAAATCAGATAGCAGGGTCCTGATTGCTATCCCGTAGGCAGTTATCTCGGTTGGATCATCTTCTTCGAACAGTTCCTTCCCCGAGCAGTAGTCGATGATTTCTGACATCTTTTTCACACTCTCTGTGCTCTTCGCACTCCTGTAAATAGGAAATGCACAAGATCAGTAATTGTGCATAGCTGTTGATGGAATAAACCAAAATGTTGGAACAGATATCTTCCAATTCACCAGCTAACATTCATCACTGTCTTTGGTTATGATTATTACTCTTGGATAAATAGGCTATTAAGATAATAGGAATTGATGTAAGAAAACTATGATAAACATGTTCAATTTTTAAGCCCAAACAAGAGAGTTTTCCTATAAAATTTCCAAGCAGGTTCTGAATCCCTAATCTTCCTTGTAATCAACTGATGAAGACATGAAACATTTGTAGATTGTAGTAGAATGTTCTTATTACGATACAGACGATATCATCGGAGCGGTGGCGTTCTTTGGTTTCCTAACAGTCTCCATTCCGTACGCATGCGCAGACTTACTCTGCGATGTATCCGCACAGCCAGCTCGTGACGTCACAGCCTATGTGTGTGGTAGGGTCGAATGTCTCCGTTTTTATCAGCTCAAAGAAGGCATCCGTCACCCTCTTCACCTCCGCATCACTCATCTGTTCAAGATATCATATCAGTTGTAAACAACAAACGTGCATAGATATATACTGCATTGAGTTGATACATGCTGGATTCTTATCTACACAATATATTTTCTATGTTTTTCTGGGAAAGAGGAAGGTATAGATTCTTGGACCGCATGCTTGCCTTATGGTGAGACAAAGAGAAGCCCCAAGGAAGGTGGCGTTGGAGGGTTGACGAAAATCAATCTAGTATAATATACCTGTTAGATCTAGCAACAGTTTGTCAAGTAATTCTAGTCTAGACAGGTATGGTCATGAATTATCAAAGCAAATTTCAAGTTTGGTTGCTGCATACTTCAATACAATTAATCTAATTACAAATAATTCACATTGTACTGCAGCGATAGGTGTCGCTACTACATATGCGGTCATCGAAACGTCGTTGGAAATGAAACAATGGTTGTGTCAAAAGAGTATCTGGTGGAAAATTTGGTGGAAAATGTGCACGCACACAGTATAGGTAAACGGGTAACTGACCTTATTTAACCTGTCCTGGATGCCGTCTGCGCGGAGGATTCCCCTCAACAGGTTCAAGTGTGTCTCCGAGCCTTTGTTCAGGGCAAACACAAGAAGATTCACCACGTTGGGCCAGATCTTCTTATGGCAATGTCTGAAAATATTACATAGACACCATAATCAATTTTCTGTAATGATTTGTATCTCGTTTCCCCTAAATTCACAATTCATTCAAGAAGCATGGAAAAGCAACATATTTACAGATTTTTTTACATGCTTGACGTCTTACATACAATATGTCTATGTAGAAAATGCATATGAGCTGACTCTTATATTGTCTGACCCGCAGGGTGACACAATCAAACATCACCTACTTTGATCTCTCCAACAGCCCTCCAACCGCATCCTCCAACTTTGAGTTGTAGAACACGTCATCAGCTTCCTTTTTCTCTTTAACAAAGTAGAATTTATCCAGAACCTCGCACACTTCCTGGTCATGACCCTGTACATGTCAAACCAAAGACACGAAGCAGAAAATAAACAAATGAAGTCTTTTGGGCAAGCTTTCATACAGGTCATTTTTCCGTTTAATGATATCGACGTGCGTCCGCCAAGGAGAGGTAAAGCAACTTTTGCTCCCTTTTCTTCTTTTTCCCACGTATTTCATTCTTTTTTTCCCCTTTTTTTGACGTTTCACATTTTACCTGTGCGCATGTTCCAGTAGAATCTAGCTCACTCGCTCGCTCACTTACTCACTCACTC
>NC_049982.1:8646173-8648657 GCF_000003815.2 Branchiostoma floridae
GATTTCAGGGTGGAGGAGGTCAGAGGTCTAAATACACTTCTAAATACAATGTAGTACACAAAATATACAATTCAACATTCCATAGTCACTTTCGTATTCAACATAATATCAGTCCATCTCATGGTCCATATAGTTACATAATTTCTCGTCGAGTCAAGTTCCTAAACGACGATAAAGAGGGCGCCTGCCTCAAGTTCTGCCTCAGACTATTCCAGACTATCATTATTCGCAGAATCTGCTTGGACTCTCCTATCCACCTACCTTCCACTTGACCAGGTTGTCTAGGAGAACACTACGAAATTCTTCAAAGTGTCTTCTAGTAGAAGCATCCAGGCATGCGCACAGGAAATCCACCACGGCGCGGAGTGCTTTGCCATCTCTGTGACAAAACATAGAATAAGACACAATGTTTGGGTGTCTATCCCTTTTTATAATAAAAAAAAAGGTGAAAGAAATATGGAAAGCTCACGCGGGAATGACCTTTTACTAAAGCTGATAAGGTGACGAATATGAAGAATGGTTGGGGTATGATTCTTAAACACCGAGAAACGAGACAATTTTTGTAGCATTCTTTATCACGCATGTTAGACATATGTATTTGTGGTTTATTCCCACGATTAGTATTTTACATATTTTTCAACTCACTTGCTCTTCACAATCTTGTCCAGTTCATCTCTTGTCTCTCCGACGTTGTCGTTGAACCAATCCGTGCCCAACTTGTCCATGTTTGCTTGATCAGATGTAACACGTTACTCCTTGCAGAATACAGCTGAAAAGAAAAGGCATATTGGACAAAGTCGTTCGCAGGTTTTCAGTTTTTTTAATTAGTGGCCCTCTGAAGTAGAACGTTCAATAAACATAATCAACATTGTACAAAGCCGCTTTGACATTTACGTGTATGTCATCATACTTAGCCAAATAGATCTATCAAGGAAGGGAATAGGCGCGCCATAAAAGTAAAATAAAATATTTTGCTCCTCCTGTATAAATTTTATAACACCTGACAGACTAACTAGTGCTTGGCTTGCATGAAGGTTTATAGTGAATGTATAAAACAGTAAAACGGGCCACGTCAAGTTATTTAAACAATCTTGTGTAGCTGGTCCTGTTGAAGACAAACCCGCCGCTTTATTTTTCACTCAACCGCGCGCTAAGACTTGTACCTGTACAGCAAGCCTTAATTCAATGCTAGGCGTAACAAATACTGTTTTGTTATCTCACTAGGGGCGACAAGCAAAACACGCCGCTCCTCCATGACTGAAGAATAGCGGAGCAAATTTACTTAATGAATGTAAATAGTGTACGTGGGCGTTTCCTCTAATGTAATCAGTACACATGGGCCAACGGGGTGTCTCGCTGACCTCACGTTACCTGGACATTTTCATACCTTAAACTGTTGCTAAAAGATGTGTCTTATAAAAATTTGTCTAATGCCATGTTCTTTCTCGCCAATGTTTCGTCATAACCAACAGGTAGGCACCTAGCTACCAACTGTTATTTGGTAATTGACACTCACAGACAAAGCAATAGTTATGTAATATATCGAACATATCAAAATGGTCGAAAACGTTTCTATTAGTCGCCCGGGGAACGTATTAAGATTAGCTCTCGTTGTTTTACGTTGTTATAAATGTGTTCGTGAACGATAAAGAGCTTTTCATACCTTATCATCTCACACAGTCGCATATGGCAACCGCAACTCAACAGTACGTCGTCAGAAACGCACAGAATTTCTCACAACCACTCCATTTATGCTATAGCTAGCTACGTGATTGTTAACTTGATGAAGTCCAAGTCAACTTAAATGTACTAAACTCTGAAAAGCATCCTGTTCACCCACAATGGGGGCTGCCTTTAGATCGTTTAGCAAACACGTGTGTACTGATCGTGTAAGCCTCTGTTTGCTAACGTGATAAGGGAGACCTAGAAGCGTGTAATAACGGTAATGGTGTTACCGTAGTTAAGGACTTGATGTTACATGTATGCACTGTGGATGCAACCGTTGTAGTTGTGGACATTATACTATCATATCAACTATGAGACGATTCAGGCTTTTAATCAAACAAGCTGACAGGGAGAACATAGACATCCCAAAGTCCTGCTTTCAGTGTTTTGTCAGGATGTCGAACGCCATGACCTGCACATAGCCCGCTACATGACATAGTTGTAAAAGAATAGAAATGTCGCCTTGAGATTGAATATTAGGCATTTGATCATTAGGCATACACACACTAAAAGCCATAAACCATTAGATACTAGTAGCTCCAACTGTCAGTTATCAAAACAAAGCCGCCATTAAGTTAAATATTAACTTATAGTATTAGCAAAAAGATAATGTCTTCCAATACTCTAGCTAGAAATGACCTTAATGTATATTTCTCCGCCTGTTTCTTTACGCGTACAGCTTCGCGCCAACTAACTTGTCTAATCTTCCGTGTTCAGAGCGCCTTTAATGTGATTTAGTTGACTGTAGACCTACCTCTA
>NC_049982.1:8648757-8675588 GCF_000003815.2 Branchiostoma floridae
GACGAGTTTGCCTGGCAGTAGGCGAAGCAAATACCACTATTTCATTACACTGGGGTCAAACACCGACGTTATTGATCTCATGGCCTCACCTAAATTGAACTGGGTTATCAAAACTCCTTGCCCGACCAAAACTATAACGTACACATGATCAACGTGTAGATTCTTTCATACTGGTTGTACAGCTTATTTGATGATCGGCCATGGTCATAGTCTGATATACTTAGTCAGTCGTGTTCTATGTCTCGTCTATAGATATGGACGAAGGAGGGAGCATGGGGGAAAGGCGTAAATATCAGGAACAGCAGGACAAAAAGGGAGAAAGTAAACCCATACTCAGTACGACATCAGGACAGTATGAGGATAGGTACGCCCACGACCTCGTACACAATGAAAACATTCCAGACTTGAATACCTATAGCTACATACCAGAATGACTGAAAAGGGGCTTTGGGTTTACTGCGTTGTTATAGCAACGGGATTAGTCTGGACGCGGGTTCATCGACCGACCGCCCCGCCCCGCACAATGACGTAATGACACGAATGCGGTAATGCCCCTTTCCACTAGGGCGGCGCCCTCGCCGCGCTCTCTCTGCGACATATAGATTTGACATATAGATAGACAATTTGATAGGTGACTCAACGAATTGTATAGAAAAGAAACGATTTTTTTACACTTTGTGTGTTTTATTTTCTCAATCTCAGTTTTACATGCTGTGTGATATACCCAGTATGAAATGAAAGGTTACACATATCCTACTTGGGTCGCACTGAGAGCACATCGCGATCGCTGTGGAATCCTAGTGGAAGGGGGGCATAAACAGGAACCTGTGAGGTGTCAAAGTGCTGTGGCGAAATGAAATTAATAATGAAATATGGTCATACCTGTTTTAGACTAATGTGTCGGGGCCCTATGTAGTGTTTTGTTTCTTTCTTTCTTTCTTTCTTTCTTCTTTTATTTCTTTCCAGGGTCAGTATAGTCTCCAACTGTAAAAGACATCTCGTAGGTGGACAGGCCAGAAATTCAAATTTCGGTACTGTGAAACAAACTCAATTAAGCTAAATGAATTTCTCTTATCTTCTCTTTGCCAATGATGAAGAGAAATACATAATGACGGAATTTATTACTGTTTGCCATAACTACCAAGGCGATGGTCAGCAACATTGATAACGTTTATTACAAAACGTAAAGCGTAAAACACAAAAATTAAGCAGAATTCTTGAAAATATGATAATCTCAACATATTTACAGAGTCCTTGTTCGTATTTGCTATGCAAATGGATTGTACAAGTGTGCCTCTCTTAAACTTTGTTACATTTCTAACGTTGTTGGTAAATGATTTCGTATGCTAAGTAAAACTAGTAGTCCGTTTTAGTCTTGGGTTGGCGCTGTAATCTTGATATATAGTCTTCAATTAATTGTCTCACTGCTACCGTTTTCTGTTTGCTATCATGGTGGATATTAGCAATGAAATACGGACGGAATATTGCTAAGTACTAGTATAAAAATAAACGATATGATGTTCGTCTGCTCGATTTCACTGCTTAGTCAGTTAATAACTTATTTTATCGCAGTTTATAAGAAATTTGTCGAAACGGCTTCGCTGATGAATCATTGTCTTCAGCTGCGTCTACGTCGTACTCGGAATGTACGGGACGTACTCGTTCACCGCCATGCATTGTGGTCCAGGCGTCAGGCGCCTCTAACTCGCCATACTCGGAGGGGTATGGGTCACTCGAGGCGTCTGAAAGCGTCTCGAGGTGGAGGTAAGACGCTGATTCGATGTCTTCAGTAGAGGTGTCCAGTTCGTCAGTGCCGTGCGTGGTTAGAGAATCATCAGGTGTGGATATAGATGCTGTACTGGGGAGTGACGGCTCCGAGGAGTACCTCTCATCCACTGGGAGTGAGGAGTCTACAGATGACCTCTCATCCAGGTCCTGGATTTGGTCTGCCAGGCGCTGACTGCCGAGTTTACCTTTCAATTTAGCCTGCAGAATTGTTTCCCAAAAATAATATCTCAAATGACGAAGCTGTCAAGCTCATAAATGTTATGGGGTGGCTGTATTTCGTAAAAGTTTGGATTGAATAAAATTATTGACAAAATTACTTAATATATAACATAACATATCGCCAACATATAATAACAAGGAGCTCCCTTTCTCACCCGTGGCAGTTTCTTCCATTGCAGTAAGGCCTTGCGAAATTGTGATGTGGACTTCGTTTGGTTCTATTGAAATGGATCATAATCAAATGTAAGAAAATCTTATGTTTGTAGGGTTTATGGTTTATAAAAACTAATAAACCTGGTTGTAATCTGTGTTGTTTGTTCTCTGGGATACCTTTCTCAGAAGGTCAATTCAAAGGAAAGAGAAAGTCATTTATGTGCGTAATCTAGTACAAATTTTAAATTTGAAACACATTTATCACACGTATCAAGGCACATCCAATCTTTGATTCATGATCATCAACATTGCTAAGCAACAGACTTTCACTCCAAACTGTAATGCATCATGCTGTGCCATTCTGTGACGTGGAGGTGGCGAAAAGACTCAGCGGTGTAACAGGTGCCATGACATGAGATAAATACATGAATTTAAAGTGATTTGAAGAGATGTTCCAATGCAGCATCAGTCTACTGACGTATATACACTTCAGACATTTAGGTGTTCAGGACAGTGTTGGCCGCTATAAATGTTTTTTTTTTAATGTGACGGTATTTTATGGCACCCCGTGGGATTGTGAGAGTTTATGTTACGGCCCCGACGTACCTTACAGAGGAGCCGCACAAAGATGACGATTAGAAGCACCTTCAGCGGCTGAACAAGGAGCATGTCTGTAAGGAAGGACATGAGGAAGGCGAAGAGCCAGGCCTCGGCTTTGCTCCGGCCGTACTGCACGCCGTATAACAGGGTGAAGAAGGCCGACAGGGTGACGATGGCGAAGATAAGGAACCATGCTGTGGGTACATTGCGCATGGAGGAGTGAGGGTGAAGTAACTCTAGTTCACCTTTATCCGTGGGGTAACCTTTGTCAGTTGTATTTATAAATAGGGTATTTAGAGGTATCGAGTCAAAAAAGGTGGTTTTAGATTGCAATTTATTCAAAATGTTACAGTTTTGAACCAGTGTCCGTCGACTTGATACCCCAAAATGCCCCATTTTCAAATACAACGGATATAGGCAAACCCATGGATAAAGGTGAAGTAGCGTTAATTCACGAACAATATACTTATCATGATAATGGGCTTTCAAATTTTAGATTAATTTCTACCATTCTTGTTTTCGTTCTTCATTTTAATTCTTATCATTCCATCAATATTTCCCATTACTATTTTAATTTCCTATACTTCATCTATCTTACCCGAAAGCAAACGCTCCAACGTTAAGTCTAAAGACATACAGTACCTATGAACAAGAACCACCACGGCAGACACCCGTCCTGCTGTGCGACAGGGGGACGATACTGGTGCATTACTCCTGAAAATGCAGCAGATTTGTTTAGAAAAGAATAAAGTGGTGCTTTCGTTTCTAGACTGATAAATCTCTCCAAACTACTGAGATGAAATAACTTAAATAAGGGAACGTATTTTGTGATAACGGCTGGCAATAGATGGTAACTACAGTTCAGGAACAGTCCCTATGGTGACCGGACCGTCAATGATAATTACTTGTCCTGTTGGGAATTAACCCCCCGGGCCTAAGCTAGTTAATTAACCAGATCAGTAAAACTTGACCTATTCTCTAACCTCTCTAATCGACGAGGCATGTTATTTAAGTAACTCTGCGGTATGTTATTTAAGTAAGAATTGCACCAAACCCTACTCTCCAAGCAGAGGTTGGGTCGCGTAGATATAGTAGTAGTCGGAAAAATTACACCGGCGCTCCTCTTCCGACTACTACTATATCCATGCGACTCAACCTCTGCTTGGAGAGTAATAAAGATATTGGACCCTCATGCAGAGCTCAGCATGTGTTCACTGAAGGTCAGTTTTTTCCCAAACGCACCTGTTTTAGGGTCGATATACCCCCTCCTTCTCCCATCATGCTCTGACCCCGATGACGTGCTTACAGCGTCGGAAGTGCAGTTCTGGGTATCAAGACAGCCGGGGCCCGTCCTTCTTGCATTGTAGACACCACCGAATTCTTGATAAGCTCTTGCTTGGATGATATTGTCCAGTTGGACGGTTTTCTGTCTTCGAACGGAAAGGTTCCGGAAGATCAAAACTATGATGACATTTGGCGGGAAAGCGATCAGTGTACACGTCAGCCCCAATATCACCTGTAGATGGATTGTGAAGGAAGATATTTTCATACAGACAAACAGACAAAATTAAACAGGGGAATCCTCCCTGTCTAAATCGTCATTATAGAGGAGAGGCTATTATAACAGGAGAGGCTAAAGCAACTGAACAAGAATGCAAGTTATAACCAAAACCACCATCACTCTACTCATACGCCCATTGCTTCAGTAAGGAGAGACATTCACGTAAAACATCTAGAGTTGTAGCTTCTGAGTACGCTTCACGATTTGATTCTGCGTTACATCGTAATGCATTATTGGTATTGGTTAGATATATAAATATTATTTTCCGGAAACACCTAAAAGCAAACTGTTCACACCGACAGAAAGCTTAGTAAATGGAGTCTTACCGTTCGTAAACTGATGTTTAACGGTATTTCTGAGCCTCCGATGTGGATAGTGTTGTTCTCTGTGCTCTGCTGGAAGAACATGATGTTTGTGACCATCAACAACATGAGGAGGGAGAAGCAACAGGACACTCTCTGCGCACGCGTGAAGGTGCTGTGCGATGGAGGCCGGACGACCGATGCCCACAGATGGAACTCCAGCAAACGGTTATAGCTTGTGCCGCGAACAAGGTTGCCATGCCGTCTGCGTAGCTAGATAACGCAGTAGAGAATAGTACAATTAGGGTAATAATTTAGAAAAGCTATTTGTATGTAGAAAAAGGGGTCTCCATAAGATATCAACTTAGTATAATACATTCACAACGTGTATATTTTGTTAGCAAAAAGTAAGACAAAGAAAAAATATCCAATCATGGGCTAAAAAAAGCTAAGTGACCACAAAGAAACACAAACGGTTAACAAAACTGTTGGGAAGAAGATGAAACTAGCAGGAGCAGAATGAATATTAGAGAGGATTAATTCCTCAACTAACAGAATTCTTTCAGGAAGATATCTGGGAAATTCCTTCAGCGAACTTTTGTCCGATCCCCGACAAGTTTTGATGTGGCTTCTTCAGTGGATAAAGCCTTAGTCCACGAGTCGGGTAACACGTATTGACTATCCAGAACATGGAAATATATACTGGAATTCCGAAATCGTCCGTACCTTCTTCTTTTCCCTGATGTCCCGACCTCTTGCCCAGAATAACAATATAAAATACAGCATGAACGCAGTGCCGACCGTGGCCCACACGATGAAGTTAGTCGTGATGTCGTCTGGGATTTTCAGGAGGGCCGCTCTGATGTTCAGTTTATTGGGAGCCACAAAGAAGCCGAAGGAGGTAAGGTGGTTGCACAGACAATGCAGGTGGTCCCTTGTCGTGAATGGTCCAACCTGAAAATAGATCGAAATCGGCAAGCATTATTGACACGACAAAAAGTACAGTGACTTTTGTATGATCCACTGTTGCTGATCATACTCTCATTTTTTGCCAATCTTAGACCATTTTTGTGAGAGAGTTTACGATTGACTGACCGTTGGAACACAACAATAGCCATGGTATGAATCGATTTTTTATGTATTACAACATGTTCTGGCAATGGATACATTTTTAATGCCATACTACAATTCCATCAACTCCTTACTTTCTAGGATGTCATAAAGTAATGATAGCATGTATGATTCAATGGAAAGGTAAATGTAGTCACGTAACCTTTTTGTGGAGGCCGTGGGGCCTAGGGGTACTACTGGTCAGTATACATTGTATCCAGAGCGCGGAACTGGAAGGTGGAGCCCAACCTTCTTCCGCCTCCTCCCTAACAGCAGTTAGATCAAGCCGCGTCAATCCAAACAGAGACAGCCAAACCCGTGACCTCCCGATCTCGTGTCGGCTAGCCTAACCACTCGGCCACTCGAGGTTAGTTTGGTTCAATACATCAAAGTCGAGTTATTTACGTAGAGCAATTAAAAGAGACGTGCTTCACCTTACAACCGCGGTCTTCCCACAGATGCTGTTCCTCGTCAAAGAAGAGACACCTGGCGGCAATGATTGTAATTTGGTACCTGGCTATGAAGTTCTCTTCGGTGTCATTTGAGCCAGGTGATCGAGGCTCATGCTGAGCGGCTGGCAATAAAAACAGGGGTTCTTCAATTGTTTTCGTATCACAGCCGCTACATGTAGCATTTTGAAGCTACGTGTAGCAATTTCCTATTCTGAGTGTCACCCTGGTTAGTTCAACGGGGTTCCCATACTCTCCCTCGCCTGGGGAAGTATGGGAGTCCCGGTAAACTATCTATGATGATACTCAAGGCTACTCATTTCCGTACATACGCACAGGTTCTTGGCTTGGCATTCCTGAGGAAAATATCTAATGGGGTTGTCTGCGTCTGATGCATGTGCGCTGGTGGCTACACTCAGGCACTGCATGCGGTTTTACAGAGCAAAGACGGAGATGACATACCATACGTGCTTATTCTCAGGTAGAATCGTAAATTCGCAACAGATGGCCAAGACTAAACCATACCGCCGATTCGCAGAAATTGATACGTTGCTTGATAGAGTCGTGTACATTTAGTACATAACTGGTCATAGTCAACAAATGTTCTTATTGAGGCTTAAGTATGCTTTTTACATTGCAGCTGAAACATTACACCAAATAAGTGCTCTTTCGAAAACAATAGCATGATGCTGATGTGCAGAACAGGTAAATTCTGTACCTAACGACCACGGAGTGTCCTCCTCAGTGATGTTCAGCTCCTCTTGCGACAGAAACCAACTGAATGGATCTGCGGAGACGTTTCTGGACCATTGCGGGGACTTCTTTGTTAGAGGCAACGACGTGTTCCAACTATAGTCGGTTGGTGATGCGTCCGCACCTCGTTGCAAGAAGAGTCTTAATGGGACCTGGTCGTCCTGGGACTCCAGGAAAATGTGAAGGGATGTCCCCGGCTCGCTGATGTTGAAGTTATGAACCTGGACATGAGACGAAAATACAATGTCAAGGCTATCTAAGACGGTTTTAGCATCCTGCACCTACAAAGCTCACTACAAACATGGGAAGAGGCACAAACTGGCAAACCTGTTTAAAAATAAGTGGTAAATAGCATCATGGCTTTCCTTGCCATTTTCAGGTTGGTGGTAGAATTACGCTTGATAGTGGACGAACTCCCCATGCATGAAGAAAGATAAAGAGCAACTACCTTCTGCCACAAACCCTATGGCAAAGGGTAGCTGTGATAAAAAAGATCTTGGTAAGAATCGCTCACTTACAGTGATATTGCCACTGCTTTCCGGCTGGGTCGTACCGTTGATGATGAAATCGTTATTCTGGTCGATCCGTGGCGTTATCAGCTGTATCCTTGCTTCGTCCTGCAGCTCATTCAGACGGATCACTGCCCCCTCCTTTCTCTCGAAGGAGAGCGCCTGCACCCCTGTCTTAACATCTCCAGAGTTTGGTGAGTACCCATGCGGGTTTTCCTGCGTCCAGAAGGTCTGTAGGACATAGTGCACGAAAATTTGGTTCGTTATGGTTTAGAACGGTAATCAACAGAGTATGCTTCACAATGATACATCTACAATGACGTGCTGAAGCTCGGACACTCTGGGTGCCAATTGCCTGTGGCTTCTTTAGTAGCCAATCAAAAAGCCACTCAGATTCAGACATATGACTTTATTCAGGTGTATAAAGCGAGTTTGTGTGAGTGAGACCCAAAAGCTGGACTAACATTGGACATTTGTAAGTTCAAAAAAGTGATGAGAAATGTAGATAATCATGGAAATACGATAGAGAATATTAAGTCCACCGGAGGAATGATTTCTAGTTGCAAAATATATCAATCTGAAAAATATAACAGTCACAAGAAAATTAATAAGCAACAATGAAAAGAAAATCCGTACCTTGGACCCAACGCTTCCGTTACGTTTTTGGAAGCAGTCCATCTGCTTGGCGGCTTTTTCTGGTAAGAAAAAGAAGGCTCCAACCCGTTCCTCATCAGTTCGAATAGTTCGCTCTCCCAGCCTCTCACAACTTGTGTTGGCCAGGCTTAGGAGGAAGCCCTTGGACACAAGTAGCGTTGGTTTGTCGTCTCTGGTTTTTCTTGACAGCAGGATGGTGCCGAAGGTGTTAATTGTACCCAACACTCTAGTAGTGGCCTCTTTGTTCTACAAGTAAAAAGAAATAACTGGGTTTCTAGCGTTCTATAAAGAAAACGATCCATACGGTAAGGTAGCATGAGAATCCTCCATTTTGACATTCACAGAAAGGCAATTTGGAACACTAACAGTACGAAACTAAGAAGGCATTCAGAAGAAATAACCTCCAAAGAAAAGGTACTGCCAGACAGATAATGTTCCTGAATATTACGAAGTCAAATCTCCCCACCTTCTCGACTTGCTCCAGCACCTGCTTCACATTGTCCGGATCAGATGTCATGTTTTTGTTGCCATTCCTCTCCTTGGTCTCTATAGCCCTGATGTTGGATGCACTGATGACATTTACAGCGACTGAAAAGTGTACAAGTTAGGGGTTAGTTAGAGTCACTTTTGCTGTCCCTGTTCATGAGCATTTTGGCCACTGGATTTAAAAAAACAATTGTCCAACGATAATTCAAGATGTAAGGTACACTATACCTCATTTCAAGAGTTTTATAAGGTTGCCTTGCCTTTCACGTTGTGGAATGATAATTCATTGAAAGACCTCCAACAGGACTTTGCCACAAACATGAAGCATCAACTATTGCATTTTAAAGCTCACCTGTTAAGATATGTGCTGAGAGGACTTCTAGCTCCTCCGTGCCACTGTCCCCTGACACGTTCATCACCAGCTCACTCACATCCTTCAGCGTGGTCGATGCGTCCACCTGTTTTGAGATGTTGAAACGTTAAACATTGGCCAGATTTACACCTACGTTTTCTGAACCACGGCAAGTCGCTGGGTCGAGTTGGAGTCAACTTGGGACGGCTCAGTCGACCCAAGTCGACACCAAAATGCTTGTGTAAAACCGGCCTTAGATTCATTTATCATTTTTGGTTGATATTATTATCACGTGAGTTTATACACTCTATTGTGGCTTTTCAATGACGTTGTAATATTTATAACGTGAATCCCTCGGTGGCCGTTTAAACCGGTTATCGTTTAACAGACGTACACTGTAATCCAATACGCTGAAATTGCATAAAAAAGACTGTTTAATCAAGAACACATAAGACTGAACCTGTGCATTGTTGGCGAGCTCCATCGGAACTGCAGTGACGTGCTCCAAGGCGCCCAGGACCTGCTGAACGTGCTCCAGTGTGACAATCTCCACCTGCTGCACAATGGCCGTCAAACTATCCCGAAGCTGTCACAGGGAAGAAGACGACACAATTGAAGTTTAAATATCAACCTCATATACATCGCCTAGTACATCACTACTAAAAATGGTTACTTTCTAATTCCAATACCGTGCCTGTTTAATAGAGCGAAAAGTTGGTGAATTGAATCGTAAACATTAGACTTGATGAACTGCTTAAAGCGTATTAGTTATGTTGGGGCTTTTTGATTGAAATTGTTAATCTATGCCCCATCTAACTATGATAGCTCTTAGTTCCCATTGAACAATGACCGGCGTTGCTGGCCATTAGAATATTTGATAATGGCAATTAAACGAATACTCATCTGTTATGATTTATGTATGACTGTTATACATAAGTCTTTAGCACTTTCCATGTGCTTAAAGACTTTGTACATCATCATATCAGATAGCCTAATATAAAGCCGTGAACACTATAGGCGGTAGCGGAGATAGAACAGAGCACGGATGAATTTCACACTCGCTATTAAAATTATCGCTAACAAAGAACAGCGTCAGAATAAACGATATGCTTGTGCATGTGTTAATCTTAGCTTTGTATGTCATGTATTCTACTTACCCGAACCCTGTCTTGTGTCATATTGGCTGTCGTGTTGCCCTGAGCATTCAGGACAGACGCTATGCTGGAGATCTCAGCGGTGGTTTTCTGAACATCTTTGGTTGTGGTGTTGTTAAACTGGATAGACGAAACTCTGGGCGGCCGCACCTTTATATTGGAGCGGAAACAGTGGCCAGAAAAAGTTAAACAGTAATCACAGCCTACCAATGATTAACTACAATGTTTTCAATAAATATAATAGAATAGTTGGCTGCAGCGTCTTAAATGAAGGGAACCATAACCCTTCACTATAGCTATGTTTAGTGACCCAATGAGTAAAGCTCTCACACACATCCTTCTCGCTACCTCATCTTCTGACAATGCCAAACATCCAACCTTTGTTCAATGGTTGAGCAACCCAAATTGTTCTTTTTTTCTGACCCTTGATTCATTGGACTATGATAACATACAGAGTGTAAAAAAGACCTGTGGGGTGATCTGTGAAATATTTGGTCGCTCAACGGTCACAGCACGTTCGCAGCCACTAGTGCTAGTGGAAAGAGGGTGCTGACAAACATCCGCACTTACCGTTGGCGGTGACGGCTCGATTGTCACAGACCCACCGTACTTATCCACCACTTGAACTCGAATAGGAAGGCGATAGTTGTCACTACGATTTCCGAGCGGAAGCTTCAGTAATGCCGTACAGTTCTCCTGTATGTAGAACTGAACGTCAGGCATACCATACTTTTTCAGGAAGTATTTTTTTTTTTCATTTTCATTACATTTACATGTATCGATTCGATAACAAGTACCTCTTACTTCACCTACATACTTCATCTAAAATCAACGACAGAAAGTAATTTTATCCTCGAAAGTTGCCTCAATAATTTCAAATTTCTATTACAGGACTGCGGGAGCGTAATTAGTACCCTACTTGCACATGATCTTGATAAATAGATGTAGTTAAAAACACGATTAACGTAACTTCATAAAGCATATAATAAGATAATCGTCGTAGCAAACAATAAGATAATTTATGCCAGATGGGATAACATCTTACCGGTCCAGTATACAACAATTGAAGGACATTTGTAGACGTCGTATTCACGGATGCAATGTCAATGTCAGTTTCGTAAAGAAAGTTGTAGGTCAGGGGTTGATCAGGGTCATGAAAACCTGGAAATCATAACAAAGAACAGAGGATGTCGAAGAAAACATAAAGAAATGAACAAAAAAGATAGATGACGAACTCAAGTTTTCAAAAGTTGTATTAGCGACACTACTGAACATGACTACAAGGGGCGCAAAATACTCAGAATGAAACACAAGTACAAGAACGTACAGAAAAAGAAAAACAACTCAGCCGAATGACGAACTCGACAATAGGACACAGCGCAAGGGAAAAATCGAGCTTTTACATCTTTCCTATGATAGAAATACTTCTTATGCACAAAATATTATTCAAATAAAGAATCTCTCAATTAACTGTACTTCAGAGTATTTGGACTTACGATAACCTCGACATCACCCTCACCTTCGCAGCATATCCTGAAGTCGTCTATTGAGGCCGTGCCGTCGGGTGGCATCACTCTGCATGATCCAATGCTTGGAGGACCGTTAGTAGTAAAGATGTACTCAGCGTAACCCATGAAGTTTGTTGGACTTTCTGTTATGTTGAGCCTCATTGTATAGTCACCTGGCTGCAAGGGACAGGGATACATGGTGTTTAATGATCGACAAGAAAACTTTTGGTGACGCCATTTCCAAGCTACAGATTTTTTTTTAGATTCTTTACATGGGGTTCTCCATCCATCCATCCATCCATCCATCCATCCATCCATCCATCCATCCATCCATCCATCCATCCATCCATCCATCCATCCATCCATCCACCCATCCATCCACCCATCCACCCATCCATCCAACCATCCATCCATCCTATAATCCATTTTGTATTCATTATAAATAGAGAGTTCCCACATCCAACACGTATTTGGCGTGTAAAACAATCATTCCGTCTGCCATGTATACCTTGTCAAAAACGTTGGCCTTCAGCACTAGATAGTCCTGATCACGTTCATTCAGGAGATTGTTGTCATAATCACGATCTGCCCACTCCGAATAACCAGCAGGACTAGCGACAAGCGTCCACCAGTATTGGTAAGAGACGTCATCTAAATAGGTACATGATAAAATAATATCAATAATGACCTTGATGTTGTTGTTGACATTAAAGATCCCATTGTAAATGTTTAGATTAGCTCCTTCTTTATTTTAGGCTGTCGCTGGTCGAGGGAGTGGAAAAAGGTGCATGCTGCCACTGTGATGGCCATTTCGCATTGTTATCGTGAATAGAATAACATTTTTCTGTGCATGTGAATCCATGACGATAGAATCATTGTGCGTTTAGCTAGGAAGAAAATCGTAATGGGCGTGAAAATTAATGTCTTGACATAATGTTAGGTTTTGTTTTGTTTTTGTGTGTTTTTGAAGTTTTCTGCGTTTGGAGATGGAAAAAGATACATCATAAGACACAACATGAGCCTCACCAGATTGCTGATCACAGTTTGTACAATTGGACATCAGCTTCATTTGTTCTCCCTCGTTTATAACGGGTCCACATGTGCCGTGCAATTCTTCACAACTGTGGAGTGAGTAAATAACATCAGAAATGCACCAGAAATCTTTCGGAACTAGTCTCAGACAGTAGTCGTTTATTTAAAACGAACTGAAAAATGTGGCTTTATACCACAGAGACTAGGTAGTGTCTGTTTCCTCAGTGACCACAATTCATCAATTCTTTTTACTGTGACACGTTTAACATAGTAATAGGAAACGATAAGTCTAACTGAAATGTATCTATAAAAACTTACATAATTTGTGGGCTTGGAATTGACGACTCGACGACTTCAATAATCTGTGTGGCCGTGCCTTGTATCCTTTCCGGCGCCGAAACCGTCAGGGTGAAGGTGAAAACGCGTGTAAACAACTCGGGTTTTACCGATGCAAGAAATTTACCACAGTCAGAAGTAGGACGTAATTCTGGGCACTCATTGTCTGAATTGTGTTAAGATGAAACAAAAACATAATCATGGTTATCATAAAACTTTCAAATCTAGATGTGGATCAATATGTACCGAAAAGAAATTGAAAATTTGTTTTACGTGTTTACAAGAGCCACCAATTGAAGAACTACTCTTTAACTAGATGTAGGTATCTGAAATGTACGATTTCAGCTAATAAAGAAACTATGTAAAAATATCACGAGTGGCACACTACTCACTGGCACGTTCGGTACACGCCCAGGTATACGTCAGGTTACGACAACTGAGCAGCCCGTTAGGGTCAAACGACAGTGTTGCAGCGTCAAGCGTCAGAGTTCCGTATCTTGTCTGCCTTCTGGAGCCGCCCAGAATCCCGGCCATGAGCGGGGCGAAGGTGACGGTGATCGTCGTCGACGTTTGAGATGAAAGTTCTATCCCGCGATCGTCCACAGCAACGACTGTCAGGAAGAAAGTGACCTTGCCTACGGCCATTGTCTTGGGCTGTATCTTTATGTCTGCCTGCTGAGTACGAGCGAGTTGGCTCAGTCGACGCTGTGTCATCTCATCTGTGCTGTTAAACGTCCAATCGTACCTGATTCCCCTGATACTTTCGATCGCACATTTCGGCGAGTACTCGATGACGCTGTTGAGCTGCAATCGGTCGCTCCTCAGGATAGTTCGCCCTCCTCCAAGTATGCTCACCATCGGTTTGCAGAAGCTGCAAGTGTAGGATCCTCTTGTATTGACGCAGTCAGAGTCGTCACTACAGGTATCAATGTCCAGAGCGCATTCATCGACATCTGGGGAAACAAAGCGGTAACCTATCGTTAAAGGTCACTCATCTAAAATACCAAATGATTGTTTAGGATATAATAACAATCAGTCTGCATGTTATAAGGCAGGAAATATTTAGTAATCTACGGAGGTCAGAACAATTCCTGGCTATTAGGACCATAATGTATGCTATTTCAGAATAATACACAGCGAAAAATTGCCTGAATTGCTTAGACAATCTCCTGTATTACAGGTGCATATTGAGGGAAGAGGAGGGATTATCTGTATACTATTAGGTGGCAAGCACTGGATGCGGATCAGCTAAGCAGGCACCAATGCCTGAATTATATAAACCAAAGCAACATTTTGTAACTAAACAAAAGTAAGAAAAAAAGAAAAGAACAGAAGTACCATTTTCATTCAAAATTCGTTCTTATACACTAAATACTTTTCAAAATACACAGCATCATGTTTTTTTCAGTGATACCCGAATATCCTACATCAATAGATATACTTTAAGATATTGGAATTCGATATTCCCACCTTCACACGTTCCATCAGTGGTTCTGGTGTATCCTTCGCGGCATTCACATGTCCAGTTAGACTTCCCTTCAACGCACTTCTCCGAGTCAAGTTCACAGTGGCAGCGTACAAGAGCTTGACAGATAAAAGCGTTGAATGGTTAACACACCATGAAGTGATTTTGGGTGTACGTCATTTGTACAACAACTTGTGCTAAAATACCGGTAACTCACACCAGAACATGTTGTGGTAATGATACTAGTTTAACGTGTTCTTTAATAGAAAAGCATAATCTGAATTTGTTACTTAAATGGATTAGATTACAACGGCCTTTTCAAAGCTATGGTCATTCAATTTTATGACCTCATTTTATCAAGAACTTTTCAATAGTTACGCGAAGACAAGAAATCCACATAATGTTTATACATTTCAACAGCTTAAGTGTGACTAGGTCATGAAACTCGTGGGCATGACTATATATTCAGCAAATAGAATGGAGCGTGTGCATACCTTCATCTCCCAAAACAGTATAGTTACTCTGAATGGAGAGGTTTCCAATTCTGTTGTCGGCAGTTAGATTTCTGATAAACAGCTCTAATTCTGGTATAGTGTGCTCCGTGATGTTTAATTCGTATACTGCAATCACACTTCCAGGACTGGAGAATGGACATGAAGAATAACTCATCAAACAATACAAAACGAAACTCGATATAATGCACACAGTACAGGCACAATTACAATACAATTGCGATTCAGTCATCATTGAACAACACTCATTGCTTACAATCATCATCAAAGCACAATGGAAAAGGATGAAGAAAGACTGAATGCAGCTATAGGACTTTCCAGACTATAGATGCAGAACCCAGTGACTGATGATGATGATGATCATCGGCATTCGCTCGTGACCGAGCATTGAAATTCATGTCAGATCCGCCTCAGGTGCTGTTTGTGGGTGACGATATCTCATATTGCTGGCCAAGCAATACACCCTAGATATTTTTGTAGGCTCCACCAGGCCTTCCTACGGGGGTCCGGGGATCTTTATTTTTGCCCCCAAATCATGAAATTGTCTAAGGTTAACATTCCCCCTCCGGCCGGCCAAACTCTTTGGTAGCAAAACCCCTTTGGTTAATAATTTACCTTTAATACCCAGTATAGTCAGTCTGGTAGAGACTAAATTCATGTGGTGATAAGACATGGATGTACAAAGGGTACATGGTTATGGTAGGTAGTTTTCTTTTTCTTTATTCTTCTGAATGACTTACGGTTTTACCCAACATCATAATGACAGCTGAACTTACCGGAATCTTAGTACACGCATGTTCTCCACCCCCATGTCGTAATTATCATCTGTGCCATCGCCGTCGTAATCTGGCGTCACGTACAGGCTCTTTCGTCGTATGGCTGTCTCAAACTAAAGGGCAATCAATCAATCAATCAATCAATCAATCAATCAATCAATTAATCGATCAATCAATCAATCAAAAATACATCTATCCATCTATTCATACCTAAATATTGATACATATATACATGCATGTATCTATCTATCAGTATGTACATCCATCCATCCATCCATGCCATCCATCCACTAATCGATCAATCGGCTATTTATATTATAAAAATTGTAGATGTTGAAAAGTAGGTAAAACAAAGTCAAACGCACCGGTTGCCGAACAATCCTTCCCCAAAATCCAAAAGCCGGTGACGTAGTAACCAGCAAACGAATGGTAAAAATGATAGTCGGGAATCTGCATGCAAAATGGTGCGTGACCACCTCTGCAAAACATTTGGTTTCAAACTTTCGTGAATGGACACAGCGTGAGGTTATCATGCATGTGCGAATGTCTGTCACATTGATGAGCAGGAATGCGGTCATGCGGAAATAGCTATACACAGGCTACAAATTTGTGACTTTGTGTGAACTTATTACCTATTGTTAAGTATATTCCTTCATCAAAGTATGAAACAGAAAATCAGGTTTTACAAATGTCCGTGTGTGGCGACAACAAAAATACAGCCATACTCGAACAGAATGTTCCACTCCCTCTGTAGCCTTCGTGGCAGACGCATCTGGCCAAAGCATTGTTGCAGTATCCATCCAGGTGACACTTGTTACGTCCACAGTTTTCTAACTCTAAGAGACAAAATTAAACGAGAGTTCATTAGAATTGATTCGAACATCGACAATACGATGTAGTGGTACTTTGACGCACAGCTTGGCAATTTTTATGTTTAGAAATGCCTTTCAAGAAGAACAAACGAAGACTATGGATAAGTGAAAAATGCAGTAGTGTATATGATTATCACAAAGTGATACATAGTAAACCACTTACCCTTTTCGCAGTGACGTCCTGCATATTCCCGTGAACACCTACAATTGTAGCTGTTTCCCCTCACAGTGCAGATTCCTCCGTTTTGACATGGATTAGGATCACATTTATTGATATCTGGAATATAAAAAGGGGTTGAATTTCTTGCTAAAATGTCAAACACTTGTTACATTTTCCTTTGCAGCTTGGAAATGTATAGATGTGAATGTTACGTCCATCATCAACCTGAAACCGTCCAAGCATAGAAAGTGCATGAGATAATTAAGATGTAACTTTCAATATGACACGATGGCCCCACCTGTACATCCAGATCCATCGGCGAGGCCATCTCCGGCATATCCAGTGTTGCAGGTACAAGTCGCATTGAGGGCAGGAGCTGGGTTATCTGTACATGTGGCCTGCACGTGACAGGGGTTATCCAAGCAGGCATCGATGTCTGCATGGTATAAGATAACATTCATTACTCCAGGAATGTGAGAAAAGAAATCTGGCTACTTCCTACAGCATACAGAGATAGACGAAGTTAATTTAGGATACCATTGTGAAAAAGAGATTACCATTACATCCGCTCCCACTGAGGAGACCATCTCCAGTATACCCAGTGTTGCAGGTGCAAGTCGCATCGAGAGCAGGAGCTGGGTTATCTGTACATGTGGCTTCCACGTCACACGGATCGTCCGAACAGGCGTCTATGTCTGTGTGTGGTAATGCGCATCAAGGAGCAAGACTATTTAGAAAATGGCTGCCCAACTGACAATAAACCTGGTATTAATGTAAGATTTTAATTGACTTCATTTCATTTACAAAAATACTGTCTGTTTATGAACTTTCGTCCACCCATTTTGATAATGAAATAGCGTAATCCGAGACTGGACCATGTTCCAGTTAGGTAGGCGACGAATGGTGCCCTTCAATATATATATATATATATATATGTATAGGTCGACACGAGAGATACATCGGCAGCTTCTTGAGTTATGCTACTCACAGCCATACACCATGACAAGACTGAAAACACAATCTTCTTAGCGATTAACTAGAACTTTGCTATTTTAGGACCTCACCGCAAAAAAAGAGATTACCTGAACACCCATTTCCACTAACAAGACCATCTCCAGTATATCCAGTGTTGCAGGTGCAAGTCGCATCAAGTGCAGGGGCAGGGTTATCTGTACACGTGGCGTTCACGTGACACGGACTAGCCAAGCAGGCATCGATGTCTGCAGACGGTATGATAAAAATCAATTATAATTATAACGTACAAGCTTCAGAAAAAAGGACTGTCATCCACTATAAAATCTTAGCAAAACAAGATAGAATGCGAAATCGACTAGTCACGCTTGATCGTAAGCGCTGCGATAAAGGAGGAATACCTGAACACCCATTTCCAGTAAGAAGACCATCTCCAGTATATCCAGTGTTGCATGTACAAGTTGCATCGAGAGCAGGAGCTGGGTTATCTGTACATGTGGCCTGCACATGGCACGGGTTATCCAAGCAGGCATCGATGTCTGTATGGAATAAACGAAAACAACAATCATTACCAAACAAAGAAATAAAACAACAACAAATGTCAACAAGAATAATCACAACAATTGATTCCACTGAGAGTACTGTGATTAGATAATACCTGAACACCCATTTCCACTAACAAGACCATCTCCTGTATATCCAGTGTTGCAGGTGCAAGTCGCATCAAGTGCAGGGGCGGGGTTATCTGTGCAGCTGGCGTTTACGTGACACGGACTAGCCAAGCAGGCATCGATGTCTGCAAAAAATATGATGAAACAACTCCAATTATGAGTATAACTCACAAGCGTTAGAAAAACGACAACATACGTCATCCATTGTAAAATCTTAACAAAACAAGATAGAATAAAGCTGAAGAGAAATAATGCGACATGGACTAGTCACCCTTGTGTTAATCTTAAGCGCTGTGATAAAGTAATACCTGAACACCCATTTCCACTAACAAGACCATCTCCTGTATATCCGGCGTTACAGGTGCAAGTCGCATCAAGTGCAGGAGCGGGGTTATCTGTGCAGGTGGCGTTCACGTGACACGGACTGGCCAAGCAGGCATCGATGTCTGCAGACGGTATGATAAAAACAATTATGATTATAACTTACAAGCTTCAGAAAAAAGGACTGTTATCCACTATAAAATCTTAACAAAACAAGATAGAATGCGAAATCGACTAGTCACGCTTGTATTGATCGTAAGCGCTGTGATAAAGGAGGAATACCTGAACACCCATTTCCAGTAACAAGACCATCTCCTGTATATCCAGTGTTGCATGTACAAGTTGCATCGAGAGCAGGAGCTGGGTTATCTGTACATGTGGCCTGCACATGGCACGGGTTATCCAAGCAGGCATCGATGTCTGTATGGAATAAACGAAAACAACAATCATTACCAAACAAAGAAACAAAACAACAACAAACATCAAAAAGAATAATCACAACAATTGATTCCACTGAGAGTACTGTAATTAGATAATACCTGAACACCCATTTCCACCGACGTGACCATCTCCTGTATATCCGGCGTTACAGGTGCAAGTCGCATCAAGTGCAGGGGCGGGGTTATCTGTGCAGGTGGCGTTCACGTGACACGGACTAGCATAGCAGGCATCGATGTCTGCAGACGGTATGATAAAAAACACGGTTACACCAATTATGATTATAACTCACAAGCATTAGAAAAATAAAGTCTTAACAAGATGGAATACAGCTGGTGCGAAGGAATGCGACATGGACTAGTCACCCTTGTACTGATCGTAAGCGCTGTGATGAAGGTGGAATACCTGAACATCCATTTCCAGTAAGAAGACCATCTCCTGTATATCCAGTGTTGCAGGTGCAAGTCGCATCGAGGTCAGGAGCTGGGTTATCTGTACATGTGGCCTGCACGTGGCACGGGTTATCCAAGCAGGCATCGATGTCTGCACGGAATAAAAGAAAACAACAATCATTACCAACCAGCCAACAGACAATAACAAAAACAAAAACACCAAAAGAATAATTATGATAATTGATTCACGATGAGTGCTGTGATTAAATAATACCTGAACACCCATTTCCATTGATGTGACCATCTCCCATATATCCAGTGTTGCAGGTGCAAGTCGCATCAAGTGCAGGGGCGGGGTTATCTGTGCAGGTGGCGTTCACGTGACACGGACTAGCCAAGCAGGCATCGATGTCTGCAGACGGTTTAATAAAAAACAATTATGATTATAACTTACAAGCTTCAGAAAAAAGGACTGTCATCCACTATAAAATCTTAACAAAACAAGGTAGAATCCGAAATCGACTAGTCACGCTTGTATTGATCGTAAGCGCTGTGATAAAGCAGGAATACCTGAACACCCATTTCCAGTGACAAGACCATCTCCAGTATATCCCGTGTTGCAGGTGCAAGTTGCATCGAGAGCAGGAGCTGGGTTATCTGTACATGTGGCCTGCACGTGGCACGGATTAGCCAAGCAGGCATCGATGTCTGTATGGAATAAACGAAAACAACAATTATTACCAAACAAAGAAACAAAACAACAACAAACGTCAAAAAGAATAATCACAACAATTGATTCCACTGAGAGAACCGTGATTAGATAATACCTGAACATCCATTTCCACTAACAAGACCATCTCCTGTATATCCAGTGTTACAGGTGCAAGTCGCATCAAGTGCAGGGGCGGGGTTATCTGTGCAGGTGGCGTTCACGTGACACGGGTTATCCAAGCAGGCATCGATGTCTGCGTGGGGTAAGTCGAAGAAAATGACACTCTTTACTAAACGAACATTAGCAAGAAAAACATAAACGAATATGTTACAGTAAAACGTTTTCGTCCTTTGTAACTTCAAGGATAAAGTAATACCTGAACATCCACTCCCACTGATGAGTCCATCTCCAGTATATCCAGTGTTGCAGGTGCAAGTCGCATCGAGAGCAGGAGCGGAGTTATCTGTACAGATGGCTTCCACGTCACACGGATCGTCCGAACAGGCGTCTATGTCTGTGTGTGGTAATGCGCATCAAGGAGGAAGACTATTTAGAAAATGGCTGCCCAACTGACAATAAACCTGGTATTAAAGTAAGATTTTAATTGACTTCATTTGATTTACAAAAATACTGTCTGTTTATCAACTTTTCTCCACCCATTTTGATAAAAAAATAGCGTAATCCGAGACTGGACCATGTTCCAGTTAGGTAGGCGACGAATGGTGCCCTTCAATATATATATATATATATATATATATATATATATATATATAGGTCGACACGAGAGATACATCGGCAGCTTCTTGAGTTATGCTACTCACAGTCATACACCATGACAAAACTGAAAACACAATCTTCTTAGCGATTAACTAGAACTTTGCTATTTTAGGACCTCGCCGCAGAAAAAAGAGATTACCTGAACACCCATTTCCACTAACAAGACCATCTCCTGTATATCCAGTGTTACAGGTGCAAGTCGCATCAAGTGCAGGGGCGGGGTTATCTGTGCAGGTGGCGTTCACGTGACACGGACTGGCCAAGCAGGCATTGATGTCTGCAGACGGTATGATTAAAAAAAAACAATTATGATTATAACTCACAAGCTTTAGAAAATAAGCCTGTCATTCACTGTAAAAATCTTAACAAAACAAGATAAAATGCGAAATGAACTAGTCACCCTTATATTGATCGTAAGCGCTGTGATACCTGAACATCCATTTCCACTAACAAGACCATCTCCAGTATATCCAGTGTTGCAGGTGCAAGTCGCATCAAGTGCAGGGGCGGGGTTATCTGTGCAGGTGGCGTTCACGTGACACGGACTAGCCAAGCAGGCATCGATGTCTGCAGACGGTTTAATAAAAAACAATTATGATTATAACTTACAAGCTTCAGAAAAAAGGACTGTCATCCACTATAAAATCTTAACAAAACAAGATAGAATCCGAAATCGACTAGTCACGCTTGTATTGATCGTAAGCGCTGT
Organism: Branchiostoma floridae; assembly: GCF_000003815.2. NCBI lineage: Eukaryota > Metazoa > Chordata > Leptocardii > Amphioxiformes > Branchiostomatidae > Branchiostoma > Branchiostoma floridae. The sequence goes on from NC_049982.1 coordinate 8,670,501, forward strand.
GATAAAGCAGGAATACCTGAACACCCATTTCCAGTGACAAGACCATCTCCAGTATATCCCGTGTTGCAGGTGCAAGTTGCATCGAGAGCAGGAGCTGGGTTATCTGTACATGTGGCCTGCACGTGGCAATGGTTATCCAAGCAGGCATCGATGTCTGTATGGAATAAACGAAAACAACAATTATTACCAAACAAAGAAACAAAACAACAACAAACATCAAAAAGAATAATCACAACAATTGATTCCACTGAGAGTACTGTAATTAGAGAATACCTGAACACCCATTTCCACTGACGTGACCATCTCCTGTATATCCGGCGTTACAGGTGCAAGTCGCATCAAGTGCAGGGGCGGGGTTATCTGTGCAGGTGGCGTTCACGTGACACGGACTAGCCAAGCAGGCATCGATGTCTGCAGACGGTTTAATAAAAAACAATTATGATTATAACTTACAAGCTTCAGAAAAAAGGACTGTCATCCACTATAAAATCTTAACAAAACAAGGTAGAATCCGAAATCGACTAGTCACGCTTGTATTGATCGTAAGCGCTGTGATAAAGCAGGAATACCTGAACACCCATTTCCAGTGACAAGACCATCTCCAGTATATCCCGTGTTGCAGGTGCAAGTTGCATCGAGAGCAGGAGCTGGGTTATCTGTACATGTGGCCTGCACGTGGCACGGATTAGCCAAGCAGGCATCGATGTCTGTATGGAATAAACGAAAACAACAATTATTACCAAACAAAGAAACAAAACAACAACAAACGTCAAAAAGAATAATCACAACAATTGATTCCACTGAGAGAACCGTGATTAGATAATACCTGAACATCCATTTCCACTAACAAGACCATCTCCTGTATATCCAGTGTTACAGGTGCAAGTCGCATCAAGTGCAGGGGCGGGGTTATCTGTGCAGGTGGCGTTCACGTGACACGGGTTATCCAAGCAGGCATCGATGTCTGCGTGGGGTAAGTCGAATAAAATGACACTCTTTACTAAACGAACATTAGCAAGAAAAACATAAACGAATATGTTACAGTAAAACGTTTTCGTCCTTTGTAACTTCAAGGATAAAGTAATACCTGAACATCCACTCCCACTGATGAGTCCATCTCCAGTATATCCAGTATTGCAGGTGCAAGTCGCATCGAGAGCAGGAGCTGGGTTATCTGTGCATATGGCTTGCACGTGGCACGGGTTGATTAAGCATGCGTCAATATCTACATGACATAAGACAAGAAAATAATTCTTTATGGGTGTCAGAGTAATCTGGAAGTTCATATTCAAAATTTTTACCTTCTTTATGCAATCAGCGCTGCGCCGTGGTACATGTAGTATTACACTGCAAAACAGAGATTACCTAAGCACCCAGTCCCACTGACAAGGCCGTCTCCCGCATATCCAGTGTGGCAGGTGCAAGTTGCGTCAAGTGCAGGGGCGGGATGGTCTGTGCAGGTGGCGTTTACGTGACATGGAGCTGCCAAACAGGCATCGATGTCTGTCGTTACCCGAATCGTTGTAATCTGCAGAACAGTAATATTGACTTCAAAGTAATTATTAAGAATGGTTTTCTCATGAATCGAAATTCTTGAAAAAAAAGGCAAAATCAAACAGGCAGATTAGGTCGTCCAAACATTCAAAACTGAATCTGGTTCAATACAGATTGAAAACCTAATAAGGACTATCATTAGTTAAATGTCTAGCTGTATTTCCTTGCTTTGTCGTAGTGGTATCTTGACTTGTCATTAGCGTTGTTCATATCACAGCTAACTGGATAACAAAAGAATGTCGTCAAAAATAGCCGGACTAGCTATATTATAGTGGTGCATTTTTAATTGATATTTAATCGGTAGTATCCTTTACCGTCGTTGTGGCTTGAGTTGTCCGCTGCGTTGTTTGTGCCGTTGTAGATTTGGTTGTCTGTGCTGTGGATTCGTCGGTTGTCCTTAACGTTGTCCTACTAGTTGTCGGTATTGTTGTTGTTTGCTGAGTTGCACTTTTTGTAGTTTGTGCCGTTGTAGACTTGGTTGTCTGTGCTGTGGATTCGTCGGTTGTCCCTAACGTTGTCCGACTAGTTGTAGGCACTGTTGTTTGCTGAGTTGTACTTTTTGTAGTTTGTGCCGTTGTAGACTTGGTTGTCTGTGCTGTGGATTCGTCGGTTGTCCTTAACGTTGTCCGACTAGTTGTAGGTATTGTTGTTTGCATGAGTTGAACTTTTTGTAGTTTGTGCCGTTGTAGACTTGGTTGTCTGTGCTGTGGATTCGTCGGTTCTCCTTATTGTTGTCCTACTAGTTGTCGGTATTGTTGTATGCTGAGTTGTACGTTGTGTAATTTGTCTCTGTATTGAATGTGGGAAAAATTAGATGTGTTATCTTTAGAGTAATGATGAAGAACAAAGAGGAACTAACTCATACATCATATTAAAAGTATCCAGAATTTGAGGTCATTTGGAAAGAGAGTTCAGCTCTGATTCGTTGCTGTACCGTAGTTGTAGGTAGGGTTGTTCGTAGCGTGGACGATACTGTAGTTGGCATTGTGGTCAAAAGGGTGGATTGGTCAGTTGTCTTGTCCGTTGTCAGAACAGTGGTTGGCTTTGTTGTTCGATGGGTTGTGCTTAATGTAGTTTGTCTCTGCATTGAATGAAGAGGAAATAAGGTGTTTCGTTTTATTGCGTTATCACGATTGCAAAATGTTAGTCGAAAGTGATGTAAGAACCCTTTTAGAGGACAGTGAAAGAAAGTAGCCAAGAAACCATCTAAATGATCAACATGACTCGGGTATTCCAAAATGAGAGTTCAGGTCTGCAAAGTCACTGTACCGTAGTTGTGAGTAGAGTTGTCCCTATCGTGGTTGCTATTGTAGTTGGCTTTGTGGTCAATAGTGTGGATTGGTCAGTTGTCTTGTTTGTGGTCAGAAAAGGTGTGGGCATTGATGTTTTATGAGTTGTACTTAATGTAGTTTGTCTCTGTATTAGATAAAGACGAAATGGGATCTTCAGTGATTGGCGCCGAGATAGCGATGAAAGTTAAAATGTTTAGTCAACGTCATATTATAAGAATTTTAGAATGCAGTACAAGAAAATAGCCATGAAACAGTCAAGAACGTCGACCTGACTCGGGCATTCGACAATGATAGTTCAAGTCTGTACCGTAGTGGTGGGCAGAGGTGTCCGTAGCGTAGTCTTTATTTCTTTATTTCTTTATTTGAATTTACCACATGCAAAAACAAGTGGAAGGGAGGACAAAACAGGTGTATCAACACCTTTACAAGTTGTCCTCCCAAGACACTATTAGTCGATAATCTAGTTGGTTTTGTGGTCAATAGTGTGGATTGGTCAGTTGTCTTGTGTGTAGTTAAAAGAGTGGTAGGAATTGTTGTTCTATGAGTTGTACTTAGTGTAGTTTGTCTCTGCATTTAATAAAAGAAAAGAAAAAAGATGTGTCTTTTGCGTTTCAATGACCGTGGAGAATTTAGCTATTACAATTTTATGTTATGAAAACTTTGAGGACGACAAAAAAATTATAGTTCAAAAATAGTCCAAATAGCTAAATTATAGTTGTTTATTTTCGACTCATAGTTAATGGGTAGTATTTTTACCGTCGTCGTTGTTGCTGGAGTTGTCGGCTGCGTTGTTGGTCGCGTTGTTGACTGGGTTGTCAATGCTGTAGATTCGTCGGTTGTCATTGACGTTGTCCGACTAGTTGTGGGCATTGTTGTTTGCTGAGTTGTACGTTGTGTAGTTTGTCTCTGTATTGAATGCAGAAAAAGTCAGATGTGTTATCTTTTGCGTAATGATGATGGAAAAAGAGATACTAAATCATGCTTCATGTTAAATAATTCACAAGACTAGCAAAATGAGATGGGTAAGAAAACGTCCAAAAGCCGTATTTGAGTGGTTTAATTGGAAAAAGCGTTCAACTCTGATTCGTTGCTGTACCGTAGTTGTGGGGGGAGTTGCACGTGACGTAGTCGACAATACTGTAGTTGGCTTTGTGGTCAAAAGTGTGGATTGGTCAGTTGTCTTGTACGTAGTCAGAACAGTGGTTGGCTTTGTTGTTCTAAACGTTGTACGTAATGTTGTCTGCCTCTGCATTACAAGAAAAAGAAATAAGGTGTTTCGTCTTTTGCGTCATAACCATTGGAAAATGTTAGTCAAAAGTCATGTAAGAATTATTTTGGAGGATAGTGAAAGAAAGTTCCCCTAAAGAATCCATATGACTCGGGTATTCCAAAAAAAAGGAGTTCAGGTTTGCAAAGTCGCTGTACCGTAGTTGTAGGTAGAGTTGTCTGCATCGTGGCTGGTACTGTAGTTGGCTTTGTGGTCAATAGTGTGGATTGGTTAGTTGTCTTGTTCGTGGTCAGAAAAGTTGTGGGCATTGATGTTTTATGAGTTGTATTTAATGTAGTTTGCCTCTGTATTAGATAAAGACGAAAATTAAAAAAAATTAAATGGGACCTTTAGTCATTTTCGTCGAAATAGCGATGGAAGTTAAGATCTTTACTCCAACGTCATATTATAAGAATTTAAGAATACAATACAAGAAAACAGCCATGAAATTGTCAAGAACGTCGACATGACTCGGGCAGTCGACAACAATAGTTCTCGTCTGTACCGTAGTGGTGGGTTGAGGTGTCCGTAGCGCGGTCGATACTGTAGTTGGTTTTGTGGTCAATAGTGTGGATTGGTCAGTTGTCTTGTGTGTAGTTAAAAGAGTGCTGGGAATTGTTGTTCTATGAGTTGTACTTAATGTAGTTTGTCTCTGCATTTGATGAATAAGGAAAAGAATGAGTCTTTTGCGTTTCAATGACCGTGAATTAAAAATGTCTTGTTATGAAAACTTTGAGAAGAATAAAAACTATAGTTCAAAATAATTAAAACTGCTAGATTATAGTTGTACATTTTCGACTAAGAGTTAAAGTGTGGTATTTTTACCGTGGTCGTTGTTGGTTGAGTTGTCCGATGCATTGTTGGTGCAGTTGTTAACTGGGTTGTCAGTGCTGTGGATTCGTCGGTTGTCCTGAACGTTGTCAGACTAGTTGTAGGCATTGTTGTTTGCTGAGTTGTACGTTGTGTAGTTGTCTC
>NC_049982.1:8677273-8679444 GCF_000003815.2 Branchiostoma floridae
AATAAGGTGTTTTGTCTTTTGCGTCATAACCATTGGAAAATGTTAGTCACAAGTCATGTAAGAATTCTTATGGAGGACAGTGGAAGAAAGTTGCCCTAAAGAATCCATATGACTCGGGTATTCCAAAAAAAGGAGTTCAGGCCTGCAAAGTCGCTGTACCGTAGTTGTAGGTAGAGTTGTCTGCATCGTGGCTGGTACTGTAGTTCGCTTTGAAGTCAATAGTGTGGATTGGTCAGTTGTCTTGTGTGTTGTTAAAACAGCGGTGGGACTTGTTGTTCTATTAGTTGTACTTAATGTAGTTTGTCTCTGTATTTGATAAAGAAGAAAAAGAATGTGTCTTTTGCGTTTCAATGATCGTGGGGAATTTCTCTAGTAAAAATGTCATCTTATAAAAGATTTGAGGAGGACAAATCATTATTGTCCAAAACAGTCAAAATAGCTAAATTATACTTGACTGTACATTTTTGACTACTAATTAATGGGTAGTATTTTTTTACCGTGGTTGTTGTTGCTTGAGTTGTCGGCTGCGTTGTTGCTGCAGTTGTTGACTGGGTTGCCAGTGCTGTGGATTGGTCGGTTGTCCTAAACGTTGTCCGACTAGTTGTGGGCATTGTTGTTTGCTGCGTTGTACGTTGTGTAGTTTGTCTCTATTGAATATGGAAAAAATTAGATGTGTTATCTTTTGCGGAATGATGGTGGACAAAGAGAAACTAAATCATGAGTCGTGTTAAAATGATTCAGAAGACTAGAATAAGGAGATGGGTAAGAAAACGTTCAAGAGCTATATTTCAGTGAATTATACGAAGTTCAGCTCTGATTTGTTGCTGTAGTATAGTTGTGGGTATAGTTCTCCGTAGCGTGGTTGATACTGTAGTTGGCTTTGTGGTCAAACGTGAGGATTTGTCAGTTGTCTTGTGCGTAGTCAAAACGTTGTTTTGCATTTTTGTTTTAAGAGTTGTAATTTGTTCAGTGTGTCTATGCATTGAAAATAGGAAATAAGTTATTTAAAAAAAATGAGTGTTGTGAAAACAGTGGTGGACATTGTTACAGTTTGCGTTGTTTAAAATGCAATTTGTCTCTGAATATAATATAATGAAGAAAACAATTAATTTCTTTTGTGTTGCAAGGGTTGTAGACACATGAATTTTATGAAGTAAAAGCGTCACGTTAAAGGGTTTGTAGGATGAGAAAATATTGCAGTCATAAGTAAGACAAGATAGTTCTTGTGCAGTTAGGCATTCGTTAATGATAGATTGAATCGGTTGTGTTGTTTTACCGTTGCTGTTACGTTTGTTGCCGGTAGCGTTGTTGATACATTGGATGGTTGTGTTTTTGCCGTCGGTGTAGCCTCAGATGTTTCCATAACATCAGAGGTTGGTATAGGACCGTCCGAGGGTTCAATGCTCTGTTTTGCAGTTGATACCTAGGCAGAAAAGGGCACATGGCCAGTGGTATTGCCGAAATAGCAGTTTGTTCTGGAATTTACTCTAGTACAAATTTACCCTAAAAGCTTTGAGGATCCTTGAATAATGTTGTCCAAAAGACAGTCATAATAGCTAGCCCAATCATTTTGGTACATTTCGAATGAAACTTTTAATCGCTAAGTGTTGTTTACCGTCGTTGTGTCTTGAGTTGTCCGCTGCGTTGTTTGTGCCGTTGTAGACTTGGTTGTCAGTGCTGTGGATTCGTCGGTTGTCCTTAACGTTGTAAAACTACTTGTGGGTACCGTTGTATGCCGAGTTGTACTTTGTGTAGTTTGCCTCTGTGTTGAATGTGGAAAAAATAAGATGTTTAACGTTTTGCTTAATGATGTAGGAAAGAAAGATAATAAATCAAGCGTCATTATGATATGATTTAGAAGCTGTCAACAAAATTGTTTAAAGAAAGCGTGTAAAGGCCGATTAGTCAAATATATGAGTCTGTTAGTGAAAAATGATTTAGCTCTGATTCGTTTCTGTACCGTAGTTTTGGGTAATATTGTTCTTAGTGTGATCGATACTGTAGTTGATTTTGTGGTCTATAGTGTGGATTCCTCAGTTGGCTTAATGGTATACGTAGTCAAAAGAGTGGTTGGCTTTGTGGTTTTATGAGTTGGTTTTAAAGTTGTTTGTCTCTGCATTGAATAAAACGGTAATAAGGTGTTTCAATTTTCGCTGTCATGATGACAAATG
>NC_049982.1:8679559-8680824 GCF_000003815.2 Branchiostoma floridae
GTCGCTGCACCGTAGTTGTTGGTAGGGTTGTCCGCAACGTGGTTGCTATTGTAGTTAGTTTTGTGGTCAATAGTGTGGATTGGTCAGTTGCCTTGTCCGTGGTCAGAAAAGTTGTGGGCATTGTTGTTCTATGAGTTGTACTTAATGTAGTTTGTCTCTTATTAGATAAAGACGAAAATTGTATCTTTAATCCATTGCATCGAGATAACGATGGAAGAAGTAATCTTTTGTCAAACGTCGTATGACAGGAATTTAAAAGAATAGTACAAGATAACAGTCAAGAAACCGTCAAAACCTCAACATGACTCGGGCATATGACAATGATAGTTCAAGTCTGTACCGTATACGTAGTGGTGGGCAGAGTTGTCCGTAGCCTGGTCGATACTGTAGTTGGTTTTGTGGTCAATTGTGTAGATACGTCAGTTGTCTTATGTGTAGCAAGATGAGTGGTGGGAATTGTTGTGCCATAAGTTGTACCTAATGTAGTTTGTCTCTGCATGCAATCGCGAAGAAAAATATTTTCGTCTTTTGCCTTTCAATGACCGTAAAGAACTCCACTTGCAAAACATAGTGGTAAGAAAACTTTGAGAATCGTGAAAGATTATCATCGAACATGCAGTCAGAATAGTTAGCTAAGTCAATTTATGTACATTTTCGCATAATAGTTTCAATCGTCAGTGTTGATTACCGTCGTTATGTCTTGAGTTGTCCGCTGCGTTGTTTGTGCCGTTGTAGACTTGGTTGTCAGTGCTGGGGATTCGTCGGTTGTCCTTAACGTTGTAAGACTAGTTGTCGGTACCGTTGTATGCCGAGTTGTACTTTGTGTAGTTTGTCTCTGTATTGAATGTGGAAAAAATAAGATGTTTAACGTTTTGCTTAAGGATGTTGGAAAGATAATAAATCATACGTCGTTATGATGCGATTTAAAAGGTCTATCAAAAAGTTGGTTAAAGAAACCGTGTAAAATCCGTTTAGTCAAAGATATGAGTCTGTTAGACAAAAATTAAGTTAGCTTTGATTAGTTGCTGTACCGTAGTTGTGGGTGGTAGAGTTGTCCGTAGCGTGGTCGATACTGTAGTTGGTTTTTTGCTCAATTGTGTGGATACGTCAGTTGTCTTGTATGTAGTTAGAAGACTGATAGGGATTGTTGTTCTATGAGTTGTACTTAATGTAGTTTGTCTCTGCATGCAATCAGAAAGAAAAGCAATTCTGTCTTTTGTCTTTCAATGACCGTATAGAATTTCGGATCGGGATTGATGTTCTGC
>NC_049982.1:8683091-8696216 GCF_000003815.2 Branchiostoma floridae
GTCTTGTGCGTGGTCAGAAAAGTTGTGGGCATTGTTGTTCTATGAGTTGTACTTAATGTAGTTTGTCTCTGTATTAGATAAAGACGAAAAATGGATCTTCAATCATTTGCATCGAGATAACGATGGAAGAAGTAACCTTTTGTCAAACGTCATATGACAGGATTTTAAAAGGACAGTACAAGATAACAGTCAAGAGACCATCAAAACCTCAACATGACTCGGGCATATGACAATGATAGTTCAAGTTTGTACCGCAGTGGTGGGCAGAGTTGTTCGTACCGTGGTCGATACTGTAGTCGGTTTTGTGGTCAATTGTGTGGATACGCCAGTTGTCTTGTGTGTAGTTATAACAGTGGTGGGTATTGTTGTTCTATGAGATGTATTTGATGTGGTTTGTATTGTGGTTGATACTGTAGTTGGCTTTGTGGTTAAAAGTGTGGATTCTTCAGTTGGCTTGAGCGTAGTCAAACGAGTGGTTGGCTTTGTTGTTCTATGAGTTGTACTTAATGTTGTTTGTCTCTTCATTGAATAAAGAGGAAATAAGTATTAAACTTTTGTGTTGTTATGATGAAAATGTTAGTCTAAAGTCATGTTGTAATTCTTTGGCAGAACAGTGAAAGATAACAGTTAAGAAACCATCTAAAGGATGTATATGATATTGACATTCCAAAATTAGACCTAGGTCTGCAAAGTCGCTGTACCGTAGTTGTAGGTAGGATTGTCCGCAGCGTGGTTGCTATTGTAGTTGGTTTTGTTGTCAATAGTGTGGATTCGTCAGTTGTCTTGTGCGTGGTCAGAAAAGTTGTGGGCGCTGTTGTTCTATGAGTTGTACTTAATGTAGTTTGTCTCTGTATTAAATAAAGACGAAAATTGGATCTTCAATCCGTTGCATCGAGATAACGATGGAAGAAGTAACCTTTTGTCAAACGTCATATGGCAGGAATTTAAAAGGACAGTACAAGATAACAGTCAAGAAACCATCAAAACCTCAACATGACTCGGGAATATGACAATTATGATAGTTTAAGTCTGTACCGTAGTGGAGGGTAGTGTTGTCCGTAGCGTATTCGATACTGTAGTTGGTTTTGTGCTCAATTGTGTAGATACGTCAGTTGTCTTGTGTGTAGTTAGAAGAGTGGTGGAAATTGTTGTTCTATGAGTTGTACTTAATGTAGTTTGTTTCTGCATGCAATCAGGAAGAAAAGTATTTCCGTCTTTTGCCTTTTTAATGACAGTAAAGAACTCCTCTTGCAAAACATAGTGGTAAGAAAACGTTGAGAATCGTGAACGATCATCATCGAACATACAGTCAAAATAGCTAGCTAATTCAATTTTGTACATTTTCGCATAATAGTTTCAATCGTCAGTGTTGATTACCGTCGTTATGTCTTGAGTTGTCCGCTGCGTTGTTTGTGCCGTTGTAGACTTGGTTGTCAGTGCTGTGGAATCGTCGGTTGTCCTCAACGTTGTAAGACTAGTTGTGGGCATTGTTGTGCGCCGAGTTGTAATTTGTGTAGTTTGTCTCTGTGTTGAATGTGGAAAAAATAAGATGTTTAAGATTATGCTTAATGATGTTGGAAAGATAATAAATCATACGTCGTTATGATGCGATTTAAAAGGTCTATCAAAAAGTTGGTTAAAGAAACCGTGTAAAATCCGCTTAGTCAAAGATATGAGTCTGTTAGACAAAAATTAGTTTAGCTTTGATTAGTTGCTGTACCGTAGTTGTGGGTGGTAGAGTTGTCCGTAGCGTGGTCGATACTGTAGTTGGTTTTGTGCTCAATTGTGTGGATGCGTCAGTTGTCTTGTATGTAGTTAGAAGAGTGATGGGGATTGTTGTTCTATGAGTTGTACTTAATGTAGTTTGTCTCTGCATGCAATCAGAAAAAAAAGCAATTCTGTCTTTTGTCTTTCAATGACCGTATAGAATTTCTATTGCAAAATATAGTGGTAAGAAAACATTGAGAATCGTGAAAGATTGCCGTCGAAACTACAGTTAGAATAGCTAGCTAAGTCATTTTCTGTACATTTTCGCACAATAGTTTCAATCGTCAGTGTTGATTACCGTCGTTGTGTCTTGAGTTGTCCGCTGCGTTGTTTGTGCCGTTGTAGACTTGGTTGTTAGTGCGGTGGATTCGTCGGTTGTCCTTAACGTTGTAAGACTAGTTGTAGGCATTGTTGTTTGCTGAATTGTACTCTGTGTAGTTTGTGCCGTTGTAGGCCTGGTTGTCTGTGCCGTTGATTCTTTTGTTGTCCTTAACGTTGTAATAGCTATAGTAGTTGTGGGTATCGTTGTATGCCGAGTTGTATTTTGTGTAGTTTGTCTCTGTATTGAATGTGGAAAAAAGAAGATGTTTAACGTTTTGCTTAATGATGTTGGAAAGAAAGATGATAAACCATACGTCATTATGGTAAGATTTAGAATGCCTGTCAAATAATTGGTTATATAAAGAAAGCGTGTAAAAGCCGATTAGTCAAAGATATGAGTCTGTTAGTAAAAAAAGATTTAGCTCTTATTCGTTGCTGTACCGTCGTTGTGGGTAGTGTTGTCTTTAGTGTGGTGGATACTGTAGTTGGCTTTGTGGTCAAAAGTGTGGATTCCTCAGTTGGCTTTATGGTAGTCAAAAGAGTGGTTGGCATTGTTGTTCTATGAGTTGTTTTTAATGTTGTTTGTCTCTGCATTGAATAAAACGGTAATAAGGAGTTTAAAGTTTCGTTGTCATGATGAAAAATGTTAGTCTAGAGCCATATTATAATTCTTTGGTAGGACAGTGAAAGAAAATTGTCCAGAATCCATCTACACAATCCCCATGATATTGACATTCCAAAATGAGACTCAGGTCTGCAAAGTCGCTGTACCGTAGTTGTAGGTAGGGTTGTCCGAAGCGTGGTTGCTATTGTGCTTGGTTTTGTGGTCAATAGTGTGGATTCGTCAGTTGTCTTGTCCGTGGTCAGAAAAGTTGTGGGCATTGTTGTTCTATGAGTTGTACTTAATGTAGTTTGTCTCTGTATTAGATAAAGACGAAAATTGGATCTTCAATCATTTGCATCGAGATAACGTAGGAAGAAGTAACCTTTTGTCAAACGTCATATGGCAGGATTTTAAAAGGACAGTACAGGATAACAGACAAGAAACCATCAAAATCTCAACATGACTCGGGCATATGACAATGATAGTTCAAGTTTGTACCGTAGTGGTGGGCAGAGTTGTTCGTAGCGTGGTCGATACTGCAGTCGGTTTTGTGGTCAATTGTGTGGATACGTCAGTTGTCTTGTGTGTAGTAAGAAGAGTGGTGGGTATTGTTGTTCTATAAGATGTATTTGATGTAGTTTGTAGTGTGGTCGATACTGTAATTGGCTTTGTGGTCAAAAGTGTGGATTCTTCAGTTGGCTTGAGCGTAGTCAAAAGAGTGGTTGGCGTTGTTGTTCTATGAGTTGTTTTTAATGTTGTTTGTCTCTTCATTGAATAAAGAGGAAATAATAAGTATTAAACTTTTGTGTTGTTATGATGAAAAATGTTAGTCTAAAGTCATGTTATAATTCTTTGGCAGAACAGTGAAAGATAACAGTTAAGAAACCATCTAAAGGATGTATATGATATTGACATTCCAAAATTAGACCTAGGTCTGCAAAGTCGCTGTACCGTAGTTGTAGGTAGGGTTGTCCGCAGCGTGGTTGCTATTGTAGTTGGTTTTGTGGTCAATAGTGTGGATTCGTCAGTTGTCTTGTGCGTGGTCAGAAAAGTTGTGGGCGCTGTTGTTCTATGAGTTGTACTTAATGTAGTTTGTCTCTGTATTAAATAAAGACGAAAATTGGATCTTCAATCCGTTGCATCGAGATAACGATGGAAGAAGTAACCTTTTGTCAAACGTCATATGGCAGGAAATTAAGGACAATACAAGATAACAGTCAAGAAACCATCAAAACCTCAACATGACTCGGGCATATGACAATGATAGTTCAAGTCTGTATCGTAGTGTTGGGCAGAGTTGTCCGTAGCGTGGTTGATACTGTAGTTGGTTTTGTGGTCAATTGTGTAGATACGTCAGTTGTCTTGTGTGTAGTTAAAAGAGTGGTGGAAATTGTTGTGCTATGAGTTGTACTTAACGTAGTTTGTCTCTGCATGCAATCAGGAAGAAAAGTATTTTGCATTTCAATGACCGTAGAGTCCATTCCAAGACACCATGAGGGTTTTTAGGCGATATTTATAATTAGTCTGAATTATTTTGAATAAAAGAATATCTGAGCCACAATAATTAAATTATTTTCAAAAAATTGACTAAGAAAATACTCATTTATTTGAATTTCTTTGAATATTTTAGAAACATTTTGAAAGTAACTGTACAAAAATATCTTTATTTAGAATAATTGTGAAACCTCTCTGTGATTATTTCACATTTACAAATATTTGCAAAAAATGGTAAACCTGGCCAAATGGTAAAATTAGTTTATTGCCCCCATAAAAGTAAGCCCTATTGTTGCATCTGTATATTTTTAGATTTCACTGCTGGGCACTGGTGGGTCCTTTGTGGTGGGCCATTGTTGCATGGCACCCAACCATAATTTGCAAGGATGTGTGAATTGCTATCTTCCCAGCCCACCGAACCATTTACAAAAAATGGTAGAAAATGGTAAATAATGGTAGAATGCTGTTATCATTATTTAGAAACCATTAGAAGTATCCAATTCCGCACCATGAATATTTCCAAAGTTTTACAGGACCAGGGAAATATTTATAAAGTTGAAACAGTGCTAAAAATATTTCTGAAGTATCAAATGTCCTAGACATATAATTACAAAACTTTAAAATCAATTCTAAACAATGGCAACAAACATCCGCATGGTGTCTTGGAATGGACTCTAAAGGACTCCTCTTGCAAAATATAGTGGTAAGAAAACTTTGAAAATCGTGAAAGATTGTCATCGAACGTACAGTCAGAATAGCTAGCTAAGTCATTTTTGTAAATATTCGCATAAAAGTTTTTATCGTCAGTCTTTATTACCGTCGTTGTGTCTTGAGTTGTCCGCTGCGTTGTTTGTGCCGTTGTAGACTTGGTTGTCAGTGCTGTGGATTCGTCGGTTGTCCTTAACGTTGTAAGACTAGTTGTAGGCATTGTTGTTTGCTGAGTTGTAGTTTGTGTAGTTTGTGCCGTTGTAGGCCTGGTTGTCTGTGCCGTTGATTCTTCGGATGTCCTTAACGTTGTAAGACTAGTTGTGGGTACTGTTGTATGCCGAGTTGTACTTTGTGTAGTTTGTCTCTGTATTGAATGTGGAAAAAATAAGATGTTTAACGTTTTGCTTAATGATGTTGGAAAGAAAGATAATAAATCAAACGTCATTATGATAGGATTTATAATGCCTGTCAACAAAATTGGTTAAAGAAAGCGTGTAAAAGCCGATTAGGCAAAGATATGAGTCTGTTAGTCAAAAATAATTTAGCTCTGATTTGTTGCTGTACCGTAGTTGTGGGTAAGGTTGTCCTTAGTATGGTCGATACTGTAGTTGGCTTTGTGGTCAAAAGTGTGGATTCCTCAGTTGGCGTAATGGTAGTCAAAAGAGTGGTTGGCTTTGTTGTTCTATGAGCTGTTTTTAATGTTGTTTGTCTCTGCATTGAACAAAACGGTAATAAGGTGTTTAGATTTTCGTTGTCATGATGAAAAGTGTTAGTCTAAAGCCATGTTATAATTCTTTGGTAGGACAGTGAAAGAAAATTGTCAAGAATGCATCTACACAATCCACATGATATTGACATTCCAAAATGAGACTCAGGTCTGCAAAGTCGCTGTACCGTAGTTGTAGGTAGGGTTGTCCGCAGCGTGGTTGCTTTTGTAGTTGGTTTTGTGGTTAATAGTGTGGATTCGTCAGTTGTCTTGTGCGTGGTCAGAAAAGTTGTGGGCACAGTTGTTCTATGAGTTGTACGTAATGTAGTTTGTCTCTGTATTAGATAAAGACAAAAATTGGATCTTCAATTCATTGCATCGAGATAACGATGGAAGAAGTAATCTTTTGTCAAACGTCGTATGACAGGAATTGAAAGGATAGTACAAGATAACAGTCAAGAAACCGTCAAAACCTCAACATGACGTGGGCATATGACAATGATAGTTTATGTCTGTACCGTAGTGTTGGGCAGAGTTGTCCGTAGCGTGGTCGATACTGTAGTTGGTTTTGTGGTCAATTGTGTAGATACGTCAGTTGTCTTGTGTGTAGTTAGAGGAGTGGTGGAAATTGTTGTTCTATGAGTTGCACTTAATGTAGTTTGTCTCTGCATGCAATCAGGAAGAAAAGTATTTTGCATTTCAATGACCGTAAAGGACTCCTCTTGCAAAACATAGTGGTAAGAAAACTTTGAAAATCTTGAAAGATTGTCATCGAACGTACAGGCAGAATAGCTAGCTAAGTCATTTTTGTAAATATTCGCATAAAAGTTTCAATCGTCAGTCTTGGTTGGCATTGTTGTTCTATGAGTTGTTTTTAATGTCGTTTGTCTCTGCATTGAATAAAGTGGAAATAAGTGTGAAATTTTTGCGTTGTCAGGATAAAAGAAAAGTTAGTCTAAAGTCATGTTAGAATTCATCTGTGGGGCAGTGAAAGAAAACAGTCAAGAAACCATCTAAACAATTCATGTGATATTGACATTCCAAAATAAGACTCAGGACTGCAAAGTCGCTGTACCGTAGTTGGAGGTAGGGTTGTCCGCAGCGTGGTTGCTATTGTAGTTGGTTTTGTTGTCAATGGTGTGGATTCGTCAGTTGTCTTGTGCGTGGTCAGAAAAGTTGTGTGCATTGTTGTTTTATGAGTTGTACTTAATGTAGTTTGTCTCTGTATTAGATAAAAACAGAATTGGGTCTTGAATCTATTGCGTCGAGATAACGCTGGAAGAAGTAACGTTTAGTCAAACGTCATATGACAGGAATTTAAAAGGACAGTACATGTCAAGATAACAGTCAAGAAATCGTCAAAGCCTCAACATGACTTGGGCATTCAACTAATGGTTCAATTCTGTACCGTAGTGGAGGGTAGTGTTGTCCGTAGCGTGGTCGATACTGTAGTCGGTTTTGTGGTCAATTGTGTGGATACGTCAGTTGTCTTGTGTGTAGTTAAAATACTGGTGGGAATTGTTGTTCTATGAGTTGTACTTAATGTAGTTTGCCTCTGCATTTGACAGAAAAGAAAAAGCATTTTTTGCCGTTCAATGACCGTATAGAATTCCTCTAGCAACCCATGGTGGTAAGAAAATTTTGAGGACCATTAAAGAATTTCGTCCAAAAAAAGTCAAATAGCTAGATAAATCATTTTGGTACATTTTGGAATGATACTTTAAATCGTTAAGTGTTATTTACGGTCGTTGTGGCTTGAGTTGTCAGCTGCGTTGTTTGTGCCATTGTAGACTTGGTTGTCAGTGCTGTAGATTCGTCGGTTGTCATTGACGTTGTCAGACTAGTTGTAGGCATTGTTGTTTGCTGAGTTGTACGTTGTGTAGTTTGTGTCTGTATTAGATGTGGGAAAATAAGATGTTTTATGTTTCGCTTAATGATGTTGGAAAATAAAGACAAGTAATCATACGTCATTGTAATAGAATTAAGAAAGCCTATCAAAGAAGTTGGTTAAAGAAGCCGTCTACAAGCCGCATATGAGTCGGTTAGTTCCTTTTCTTAAAGAAATTAGCTCTGATTCGTTGCTGTACCGTAGTTGTGGGTAGAGTTGTCCGTAGTGTGGTCGATACTGTAGTTGGCTTTGTGGTCAAAAGTGTGGGTTCCTCAGTTGGCTTGAGCGTAGTCAAAAGAGTGGTTGGCATTGTTGTTCTATGAGTTGTTTTTAATGTCGTTTGTCTCTGCATTGAATAAAGTGGAAATAAGTGTTAAATTTTTGCGTTGTCAGGATAAAAGAAAAGTTAGTCTAAAGTCATGTTAGAATTCATCTGTGGGGCAGTGAAAGAAAACAGTCAAGAAACAATTCATATGATATTGGCATCCCAAAATGAGACTCAGGTCTGTAAAGTCGCTGTACCGTAGTTGTAGGTAGGGTTGTCCGCAGCGTGGTTGCTATTGTAGTTGGTTTTGTTGTCAATAGTGTGGATTCGTCAGTTGTCTTGTGCGTGGTGAGAAAAGTTGTGGGCATTGTTGTTTGATGAGTTGTACTTAATGTAGTTTGTCTCTGTATTAGATAAAGACGAAATTGGGTCTTGAATCTATTGCTTCGAGATAACGATGGAAGAAGTAAGGTTTAATCAAACGTCATATGACAGGAATTTAAAACTGGACAGTACATGTCAAGATAACAGTCAAGACATCGTCAAAGCCTCAACATGACTTGGGCATTCGACAGTAATAGTTCAATTCTGTACCGTAGTGGAGGGTAGAGTTGTCTGTTGCGTGGTCGATACTGTAGTCGGTTTTGTGGTCAATTGTGTGGATACGTCAGTTGTCTTGTGTGTAGTTAAAACACTGGTGGGAATTGTTGTTCTATGAGTTGTACTTAATGTAGTTTGCCTCTGCATTTGATAGAAAAGAAAAGTATTTTTTGCCGTTCAATGACCGTATAGAATTCCTCTAGCAACCCATAGTGGTAAGAAAACTTTGAGGATCATTAAAGAATTTCGTCCAAAAAAAGTCAAATAGCTAGCTAAATCATTTTGGTACATTTTGGAATCATATGATACTTTGAATCGTTTAGTGTTGTTTACCGTCGTTGTGGCTTGAGTTGTCAGCTGCGTTGTTTGTGCCGTTGTAGACTTGGTTGTCAGTGCTGTAGATTCGTCGGTTGTCATTGACGTTGTAAGACTAGTTGTAGGCATTGTTGTTTGCTGAGTTGTACGTTGTGTAGTTTGTGTCTGTATTAGATGTGGGAAAATAAGATGTTTTATGTTTCGCTTAATGATGTTGGAAAATAAAGACAAGTAATTATACGTCATTACAATAGAATTAAGAAAGCCTATCAAAGAAGTTGGTTAAAGAAGCCGTCTACAAGCCGCATATGAGTCGGTTAGTTCCTTTTCTTAAAAAGATTAGCTCTGATGCGTTGCTGTACCGTAGTTGTGGGTAGAGTTGTCCGTAGTGTGGTCGATACTGTAGTTGGCTTTGTGGTCAAAAGTGTGGATTCCTCAGTGGGCTTGAGCGTAGTCAAAAGAGTGGTTGGCATTGTTGTTCTATGAGTTGTTTTTAATGTCGTTTGTCTCTGCATTGAATAAAGTGGAAATAAGTGTGAAATTTTTGCGTTGTCAGGATATAAGAAAAGTTAGTCTAACGTCATGTTAGAATTCATCTGTGGGACAGTGAAAGTCAAGAAACCATATGAACAATTCATATGATATTGGCATCCCAAAATGAGACTCAGGTCTGCAAAGTCGCTGTACCGTAGTTGTAGGTAGGGTTGTCCGCAGCGTGGTTGCTATTGTAGTTGGTTTTGTGGTCAATAGTGTGGATTCGTCAGTTGTCTTGTGCGTGGTGAGAAAAGTTGTGGGCATTGTTGTTTGATGAGTTGTACTTAATGTAGTTTGTCTCTGTATTAGATAAAGACGAAATTGGGTCTTGAATCTATTGCTTCGAGATAACGATGGAAGAAGTAAGGTTTAATCAAACGTCATATGACAGGAATTTAAAACTGGACAGTACATGTCAAGATAACAGTCAAGACATCGTCAAAGCCTCATAATGACTTGGGCATTCGACAGTAATAGTTCAATTCTGTACCGTAGTGGAGGGTAGAGTTGTCTGTTGCGTGGTCGATACTGTAGTCGGTTTTGTGGTCAATTGTGTGGATACGTCAGTTGTCTTGTGTGTAGTTAAAACACTGGTGGGAATTGTTGTTCTATGAGTTGTACTTAATGTAGTTTGCCTCTGCATTTGATAGAAAAGAAAAGTATTTTTTGCCGTTCAATGACCGTATAGAATTCCTCTAGCAACCCATAGTGGTAAGAAAACTTTGAGGATCATTAAAGAATTTCGTCCAAAATACAGTCAAATAGCTAGCTAAATCATTTTGGCACATTTTGGAATGATACTTTGAATCGTTAAGTGTTGTTTACCGTCGTTGTGGCTTGAGTTGTCAGCTGCGTTGTTTGTGCCGTTGTAGACTTGGTTGTCAGTGCTGTAGATTCGTCGGTTGTCATTGACGTTGTCAGACTAGTTGTAGGCATTGTTGTTTGCTGAGTTGTACGTTGTGTAGTTTGTGTCTGTATTAGACTGTGGGAAAATAAGATGTTTTATGTTTCGCTTAGTGCTGTTGGAAAATAAAGACAAGTAATTATACGTCATTATAATAGAATTAAGAAAGCCTATCAAAGAAGTTGGTTAAAGAAGCCGTCTACAAGCCGCATATGAGTCGGTTAGTTCCTTTTCTTAAACAGATTAGCTCTGATGCATTGCTGTACCGTAGTTGTGGGTAGAGTTGTCCGTAGTGTGGTCGACACTGTAGTTGGCTTTGTGGTCAAAAGTGTGGATTCCTCAGTGGGCTTGAGCGTAGTCAAAAGAGTGGTTGGCATTGTTGTTCTATGAGTTGTTTTTAATGTCGTTTGTCTCTGCATTGAATAAAGTGGAAATAAGTGTGAAATTTTTGCGTTGTCAGGATGAAGTAAAAGTTAGTCTAAAGTCATGTTAGAATTCATCGGTGGGACAGTGAAAGAAAACAGTCAAGAAGCCATCTAAACAATTCATATGATATTGGCATTCCAAAATGAGACTCAGGTCTGCATAGTCGCTGTACCGTAGTTGGAGGTAGGGTTGTCCGCAGCGTGGTTGCTATTGTAGTTGGTTTTGTTGTCAATAGTGGGGATTCGTCAGTTGTCTTGTGCGTGGTGAGAAAAGTTGTGGGCATTGTTGTTTGATGAGTTGTACTTAATGTAGTTTGTCTCTGTATTAGATAAAGACGAAATTTGGTCTTGAATCTATTGCTTCGAGATAACGATGGAAGAAGTAAGGTTTAGTCAAACGTCATATGACAGGAATTTAAAACTGGACAGTACATGTCAAGATAACAGTCAAGACATCGTTAAAGCCTTAACATGACTCTGGCATTCGACAGTAATAGTTCAATTCTGTACCGTAGTGGAGGGTAGTGTTGTCCGTAGCGTGGTCGATACTGTAGTCGGTTTTGTGGTCAATTGTGTGGATACGTCAGTTGTCTTGTGTGTAGTTAAAACACTGGTGGGAATTGTTGTTCTATGAGTTGTACTTAATGTAGTTTGCCTCTGCATTTGATAGAAAAGAAAAGTATTTTTTGCCGTTCAATGACCGTATAGAATTTCTCTAGCAACCCATAGTGGTAAGAAAACTTTGAGGATCATTAAAGAATTTCGTCCAAAAAAGTCAAATAGCTAGCTAAATCATTTTGGCACATTTTGGAATGATACTTTGAATCGTTAAGTGTTGTTTACCGTCGTTGTGGCTTGAGTTGTCAGCTGCGCTGTTTGTGCCGTTGTAGACTTGGTTGTCAGTGCTGTAGATTCGTCGGTTGTCATTGAAGTTGTCAGACTAGTTGTAGGCATTGTTGTTTGCTGAGTTGTACGTTGTGTAGTTTGTGTCTGTATTAGATGTGGGAAAATAAGATGTTTTATGTTTCGCTTAATGATGTTGGAAAATAAGGACAAGTAATCATACATCATTGTAATAGAATTAAGAAAGCCTATCAAAGAAGTTGGTTAAAGAAGCCGTCTACAAGCCGCATATGAGTCGGTTAGTTCCTTTTCTTAAACAAATTAGCTCTGATCTGTTGCTGTACCGTAGTTGTGGGTAGAGTTGTCCGTAGTGTGGTCGATACTGTAGTTGGCTTTGTGGTCAAAAGTGTTGATTCCTCAGTGGGCTTGAGCGTAGTCAAAAGAGTGGTTGGCATTGTTGTTCTATGAGTTGTTTTTAATGTCGTTTGTCTCTGCATTGAATAAAGTGGAAATAAGTGTGAAATTTTTGCGTTGTCAGGATGAAAGAAAAGTTAGTCTAACGTCATGTTAGAATTCATCTGTGGGACAGTGAAAGTCAAGAAACCATCTGAACAATTCATATGATATTGGCATCCCAAAATGAGACTCAGGTCTGCATAGTCGCTGTACCGTAGTTGTAGGTAGGGTTGTCCGCAGCGTGGTTGCTATTGTAGTTGGTTTTGTTGTCAATAGTGTGGATTCGTCAGTTGTCTTGTGCGTGGTGAGAAAAGTTGTGGGCATTGTTGTTTGATGAGTTGTACTTAATGTAGTTTGTCTCTGTATTAGATAAAGACGAAATTGGGTCTTGAATCTATTGCTTCGAGATAACGATGGAAGAAGTAAGGTTTAATCAAACGTCATATGACAGGAATTTAAAACTGGACAGTACATGTCAAGATAACAGTCAAGACATCGTCAAAGCCTCAACATGACTTGGGCATTCGACAGTAATAGTTCAATTCTGTACCGTAGTGGAGGGTAGAGTTGTCTGTTGCGTGGTCGATACTGTAGTCGGTTTTGTGGTCAATTGTGTGGATACGTCAGTTGTCTTGTGTGTAGTTAAAACAGTGGTGGGAATTGTTGTTCTATGAGTTGTACTTAATGTAGTTTGCCTCTGCATTTGATAGAAAAGAAAAAGTATTTTTGCCGTTCAATGACCGTATAGAATTCCTCTAGCAACCTATAGTGGTAAGAAAACTTTGAGGATCATTAAAGAATTTCGTCCAAAATACAGTCAAATAGCTAGCTAAATCATTTTGGTACATTTTGGAATCATATGATACTTTGAATCGTTTAGTGTTGTTTACCGTCGTTGTGGCTTGAGTTGTCAGCTGCGTTGTTTGTGCCGTTGTAGACTTGGTTGTCAGTGCTGTAGATTCGTCGGTTGTCATTGACGTTGTAAGACTAGTTGTAGGCATTGTTGTTTGCTGAGTTGTACGTTGTGTAGTTTGTGTCTGTATTAGATGTGGGAAAATAAGATGTTTTATGTTTCGCTTAATGATGTTGGAAAATAAAGACAAGTAATTATACGTCATTATAATAGAATTAAGAAAGCCTATCAAAGAAGTTGGTTAAAGAAGCCGTCTACAAGCCGCATATGAGTCGGTTAGTTCCTTTTCTTAAACAGATTAGCTCTGATCCGTTGCTGTACCGTAGTTGTGGGTAGAGTTGTCCGTAGTGTGGTCGATACTGTAGTTGGCTTTGTGGTCAAA
>NC_049982.1:8696510-8698456 GCF_000003815.2 Branchiostoma floridae
GCAGCATAGTTGCTATAATTGTAGTTGGTTTTGTTGTCAATAGTGTGATTTCGTCAGTTGTCTTGTGCGTGGTGAGAAAAGTTGTGGGCATTGTTGTTTGATGAGTTGTACTTAATGTAGTTTGTCTCTGTATTAGATAAAGGCGAAATTGGGTCTTGAATCTATTGCTTCGAGATAACGATGGAAGAAGTAACGTTTAGTCAAACGTCATATGACAGGAATTTAAAACTGGACAGTACATGTCAAGATAACAGTCAAGACATCGTCAAAGCCTTAACATGACTCGGGCATTCGACAGTAATAGTTCAATTCTGTACCGTAGTGGAGGGTAGTGTTGTCCGTAGCGTGGTCGATACTGTAGTCGGTTTTGTGGTCAATTGTGTGGATACGTCAGTTGTCTTGTGTGTAGTTAAAACAGTGGTGGGAATTGTTGTTCTATGAGTTGTACTTAATGTAGTTTGCCTCTGCATTTGATAGAAAAGAAAAAGTATTTTTGCCGTTCAATGACCGTATAGAATTCCTCTAGCAACCTATAGTGGTAAGAAAACTTTGAGGATCATTAAAGAATTTCGTCCAAAATACAGTCAAATAGCTAGCTAAATCATTTTGGTACATTTTGGAATCATATGATACTTTGAATCGTTTAGTGTTGTTTACCGTCGTTGTGGCTTGAGTTGTCAGCTGCGTTGTTTGTGCCGTTGTAGACTTGGTTGTCAGTGCTGTAGATTCGTCGGTTGTCATTGACGTTGTAAGACTAGTTGTAGGCATTGTTGTTTGCTGAGTTGTACGTTGTGTAGTTTGTGTCTGTATTAGATGTGGGAAAATAAGATGTTTTATGTTTCGCTTAATGATGTTGGAAAATAAAGACAAGTAATTATACGTCATTATAATAGAATTAAGAAAGCCTATCAAAGAAGTTGGTTAAAGAAGCCGTCTACAAGCCGCATATGAGTCGGTTAGTTCCTTTTCTTAAACAGATTAGCTCTGATGCGTTGCTGTACCGTAGTTGTGGGTAGAGTTGTCCGTAGTGTGGTCGATACTGTAGTTGGCTTTGTGGTCAAAAGTGTGGATTCCTCAGTGGGCTTGAGCGTAGTCAAAAGAGTGGTTGGCATTGTTGTTCTATGAGTTGTTTTTAATGTCGTTTGTCTCTGCATTGAATAAAGTGGAAATAAGTGTGAAATTTTTGCGTTGTCAGGATATAAGAAAAGTTAGTCTAACGTCATGTTAGAATTCATCTGTGGGACAGTGAAAGTCAAGAAGCCATCTGAACAATTCATATGATATTGGCATCCCAAAATGAGACTCAGGTCTGTAAAGTCGCTGTACCGTAGTTGTAGGTAGGGTTGTCCGCAGCGTGGTTGCTATTGTAGTTGGTATTGTTGTCAATAGTGTGGATTCGTCAGTTGTCTTGTGCGTGGTGAGAAAAGTTGTGGGCATTGTTGTTTGATGAGTTGTACTTAATGTAGTTTGTCTCTGTATTAGATAAAGACGAAATTGGGTCTTGAATCTATTGCTTCGAGATAACGATAGAAGAAGTAACGTTTAGTCAAACGTCATATGACAGGAATTTAAAACTGGACAGTACATGTCAAGATAACAGTCAAGACATCGTCAAAGCCTCAACATGACTTGGGCATTCGACAGTAATAGTTCAATTCTGTACCGTAGTGGAAGGTAGTGCTGTCCGTAGCGTGGTCGATACTGTAGTCGGTTTTGTGGTCAATTGTGTGGATACGTCAGTTGTCTTGTGTGTAGTTAAAACACTGGTGGGAATTGTTGTTCTATGAGTTGTACTTAAAGTAGTTTGCCTCTGCATTTGATAGAAAAGAAAAAGTATTTTTTGCCGTTCAATGACCGTATAGAATTCCTCTAAAAACCCTCAGTGGTAAGAAAACTTTGAGGATCATCAACAAAATTCGTCCAAAATATTCATAGCTAGCTAAATC
>NC_049982.1:8698556-8699942 GCF_000003815.2 Branchiostoma floridae
TTGGTTGTCAGTGCTGTAGATTCGTCGGTTGTCATTGACGTTGTAAGACTAGTTGTAGGCATTGTTGTTTGCTGAGTTGTACGTTGGGTAGTTTGTGTCTGTATTAGATGTGGGAAAATAAGATGTTTTATGTTTCGCTTAATGATGTTGGAAAATAAAGACAAGTAATTATACGTCATTATAATAGAATTAAGAAAGCCTATCAAAGAAGTTGGTCAAAGAAGCCGTCTACAAGCCGCATATGAGTCGGTTAGTTCCTTTTCTTAAAAAGATTAGCTCTGATGCGTTGCTGTACCGTAGTTGTGGGTAGAGTTGTCCGTAGTGTGGTCGACACTGTAGTTGGCTTTGTGGTCAAAAGTGTTGATTCCTCAGTGGGCTTGAGCGTAGTCAAAAGAGTGGTTGGCATTGTTGTTCTATGAGTTGTTTTTAATGTCATTTGTCTCTGCATTGAATAAAGTGGAAATAAGTGTGAAATTTTTGCGTTGTCAGGATGAAGTAAAAGTTAGTCTAAAGTCATGTTAGAATTCATCGGTGGGACAGTGAAAGAAAACAGTCAAGAAGCCATCTAAACAATTCATATGATATTGGCATTCCAAAATGAGACTCAGGTCTGCATAGTCACTGTACCGTAGTTGGAGGTAGGGTTGTCCGCAGCGTGGTTGCTATTGTAGTTGGTTTTGTTGTCAATAGTGTGGATTCGTCAGTTGTCTTGTGCGTGGTGAGAAAAGTTGTGGGCATTGTTGTTTGATGAGTTGTACTTAATGTAGTTTGTCTCTGTATTAGATAAAGACGAAATTTGGTCTTGAATCTATTGCTTCGAGATAACGATGGAAGAAGTAAGGTTTAGTCAAACGACATATGACAGGAATTTAAAACTGGACAGTACATGTCAAGATAACAGTCAAGACATCGTCAAAGCTTTAACATGACTCTGGCATTCGACAGTAATAGTTCAATTCTGTACCGTAGTGGAGGGTAGTGTTGTCCGTAGCGTGGTCGATACTGTAGTCGGTTTTGTGGTCAATTGTGTGGATACGTCAGTTGTCTTGTGTGTAGTTAAAACACTGGTGGGAATTGTTGTTCTATGAGTTGTACTTAATGTAGTTTGCCTCTGCATTTGATAGAAAAGAAAAGTATTTTTTGCCGTTCAATGACCGTATAGAATTTCTCTAGCAACCCATAGTGGTAAGAAAACTTTGAGGATCATTAAAGAATTTCGTCCAAAAAAGTCAAATAGCTAGCTAAATCATTTTGGCACATTTTGGAATGATACTTTGAATCGTTAAGTGTTGTTTACCGTCGTTGTGGCTTGAGTTGTCAGCTGCGCTGTTTGTGCCGTTGTAGACTTGGTTGTCAGTGCTGTAGATTCGTCGGTTGTCATTGAAG
>NC_049982.1:8700042-8701723 GCF_000003815.2 Branchiostoma floridae
TCGCTTAATGATGTTGGAAAATACAGACAAGTAATCATACGTCATTGTAATAGAATGAAGAAAGCCTATCAAAGAAGTTGGTTAAAGAAGCCGTCTACAAGCCGCATATGAGTCGGTTAGTTCCTTTTCGTAGACAGATTAGCTCTGATGCGTTGCTGTACCGTAGTTGTGGGTAGAGTTGTCCGTAGTGTGGTCAACGCTGTAGTTGGCTTTGTGGTCAAAAGTGTTGATTCCTCAGTGGGCTTGAGCGTAGTCAAAAGAGTGGTTGGCATTGTTGTTCTATGAGTTGTTTTGAATGTCGTTTGTCTCTGCATTGAATAAAGTGGAAATAAGTGTGAACTTTTCGCGTTGTCAGGATGAAGTAAAAGTTAGTCTAAAGTCATGTTAGAATTCATCGGTGGGACAGTGAAAGCAAACAGTCCAGAAACCATCTAAACAATTCATATGATATTGGCATTCCAAAATGAGACTCAGGTCTGCAAAGTCGCTGTACCGTAGTTGGAGGTAGGGTTGTCCGCAGCGTGGTTGCTATTGTAGTTGGTTTTGTTGTCAATAGTGTGGATTCGTCAGTTGTCTTGTGCGTGGTGAGAAAAGTTGTGGGCATTGTTGTTTTATGAGTTGTACTTAATGTAGTTTGTCTCTGTATTAGATAAAAACAGAATTGGGTCTTGAATCTATTGCGTCGAGATAACGCTGGAAGAAGTTACGTTTAGTCAAACGTCATATGACAGGAATTTAAAAGGACAGTACATGTCAAGATAACAGTCAAGAAATCGTCAAAGCCTCAACATGACTTGGGCATTCAACTAATGGTTCAATTCTGTACCGTAGTGGAGGGTAGTGTTGTCCGTAGCGTGGTCGATACTGTAGTTGGTTTTGTGGTCAATTGTGTGGATACGTCAGTTGTCTTGTGTGTAGTTAAAACACTGGTGGGAATTGTTGTTCTATGAGTTGTACTTAATGTAGTTTGCCTCTGCATTTGACAGAAAAGAAAAAGCATTTTTTTGCCGTTCAATGACCGTATAGAATTCCTCTAGCAACCCATGGTGGTAAGAAAACTTTGAGGATCATTAAAGAATTTCGTCCAAAAAAAGTCAAATAGCTAGATAAATCATTTTGGTACATTTTGGAATGATACTTTGAATCGTTAAGTGTTATTTACCGTCGTTGTGGCTTGAGTTGTCAGCTGCGTTGTTTGTGCCGTTGTAGACTTGGTTGTCAGTGCTGTAGATTCGTCGGTGGTCATTGACGTTGTCAGACTAGTTGTAGGCATTGTTGTTTGCTGAGTTGTACGTTGTGTAGTTTGTGTCTGTATTAGATGTGGCAAAATAAGATGTTTTATGTTTCGCTTAATGATGTTGGAAAATAAAGACAAGTAATCATACGTCATTGTAATAGAATTAAGAAAGCCTATCAAAGAAGTTGGTTAAAGAAGCCGTCTACAAGCCGCCTATGAGTCGGTTAGTTCCTTGTCTTAAAGAAATTAGCTCTGATTCGTTGCTGTACCGTAGTTGTGGGTAGAGTTGTCCGTAGTGTGGTCGACACTGTAGTTGGCTTTGTGGTCAAAAGTGTGGATTCCTCAGTTGGCTTGAGCGTAGTCAAAAGGGTGGTTGGCATTGTTGTTCTATGAGTTGTTTTTAATGTCCGTTGTCTCTGCATTGAATAGAGTGGAAATAAGTGT
>NC_049982.1:8702568-8703786 GCF_000003815.2 Branchiostoma floridae
GAGTTGTCAGCTGCGTTGTTTGTGCCGTTGTAGACTTGGTTGTCAGTGCTGTAGATTCGTCGGTTGTCATTGACGTTGTAAGACTAGTTGTAGGCATTGTTGTTTGCTGAGTTGTACGTTGTGTAGTTTGTGTCTGTATTAGATGTGGGAAAATAAGATGTTTTATGTTTCGCTTAATGATGTTGGAAAATAAAGACAAGTAATTATACGTCATTACAATAGAATTAAGAAAGCCTATCAAAGAAGTTGGTTAAAGAAGCCGTCTACAAGCCGCATATGAGTCGGTTAGTTCCTTTTCTTAAAAAGATTAGCTCTGATGCGTTGCTGTACCGTAGTTGTGGGTAGAGTTGTCCGTAGTGTGGTCGATACTGTAGTTGGCTTTGTGGTCAAAAGTGTGGATTCCTCAGTGGGCTTGAGCGTAGTCAAAAGAGTGGTTGGCATTGTTGTTCTATGAGTTGTTTTTAATGTCGTTTGTCTCTGCATTGAATAAAGTGGAAATAAGTGTGAAATTTTTGCGTTGTCAGGATATAAGAAAAGTTAGTCTAACGTCATGTTAGAATTCATCTGTGGGACAGTGAAAGTCAAGAAACCATCTAAACAATTCATATGATATTGGCATCCCAAAATGAGACTCAGGTCTGCAAAGTCGCTGTACCGTAGTTGGAGGTAGGGTTATCCGCAGCGTAGTTGCTATAATTGTAGTTGGTTTTGTTGTCAATAGTGTGGATTCGTCAGTTGTCTTGTGCGTGGTGAGAAAAGTTGTGGGCATTGTTGTTTGATGAGTTGTACTTAATGTAGTTTGTCTCTGTATTAGATAAAGGCGAAATTGGGTCTTGAATCTATTGCTTCGAGATAACGATGGAAGAAGTAACGTTTAGTCAAACGTCATATGACAGGAATTTAAAACTGGACAGTACATGTCAAGATAACAGTCAAGACATCGTCAAAGCCTTAACATGACTCGGGCATTCGACAGTAATAGTTCAATTCTGTACCGTAGTGGAGGGTAGTGTTGTCCGTAGCGTGGTCGATACTGTAGTCGGTTTTGTGGTCAATTGTGTGGATACGTCAGTTGTCTTGTGTGTAGTTAAAACAGTGGTGGGAATTGTTGTTCTATGAGTAGTACTTAATGTAGTTTGCCTCTGCATTTGATAGAAAAGAAAAAGTATTTTTGCCGTTCAATGACCGTATAGAATTCCTCTAGCAACCTATAGTGGT
>NC_049982.1:8703886-8705775 GCF_000003815.2 Branchiostoma floridae
ATCATTGCTAAATCATTTTGGCACATTTGGAATGAAACTTTGAATCGTTTAGTGTGTTTTACCGTCGTTGTGGCTTGAGTTGTCAGCTGCGTTGTTTGTGCCGTTGTAGACTTGGTTGTCAGTGCTGTAGATTCGTCGGTTGTCATTGACGTTGTAAGACTAGTTGTAGGCATTGTTGTTTGCTGAGTTGTACGTTGTGTAGTTTGTGTCTGTATGAGATGTTGGAAATAAGATGTTTTATGTTTCGCTTAATGATGTTGGAAAATAAAGACAAGTAATTATACGTCATTATAATAGAATTAAGAAAGCCTATCAAAGAAGTTGGTTAAAGAAGCCGTCTATAAGCCGCATATGAGTCGGTTTATATAATAGTTCCTTTTCTTAAAAAGATTAGCTCTGATTCGTTGTTGTACCGTAGTTGTGGGTAGAGTTGTCCGTAGTGTGGTCGATACTGTAGTTGGCTTTGTGGTCAAAAGTGTGGATTCCTCAGTGGGCTTGAGCGTAGTCAAAAGAGTGGTTGGCATTGTTGTTCTATGAGTTGTTTTTAATGTCGTTTGTCTCTGCATTGAATAAAGTGGAAATAAGTGTGAAATTTTTGCGTTGTCAGGATGAAAGAAAAGTTAGTCTAAAGTCATGTTAGAATTCATCTGTTGGGCAGTGAAAGAAAACAGTCAAGAAACCATCTAAACAATTCATATGATATTGGCATTCCAATATGAGACTCAAGTCTGCATAGTCGCTGTACCGTAGTTGGAGGTAGGGTTGTCCGCAGCGTGGTTGCTATTGTAGTTGGTTTTGTTGTCAATAGTGTGGATTCGTCAGTTGTCTTGTGCGTGGTGAGAAAAGTTGTGGGCATTGTTGTTTGATGAGTTGTACTTAATGTAGTTTGTCTCTGTATTAGATAAAGACAAAAATTGGATCTTCAATCCATTGCATCGAGATAACGATGGAAAAAGTAATCTTTTGTCAAACGTCGTATGACAGGAATTGAAAGGATAGTACAAGATAACAGTCAAGAAACCGTCAAAACCTCAACATGACGTGGGCATATGACAATGATAGTTTACGTCTGTACCGTAGTGTTGGGCAGAGTTGTCCGTAGCGTGGTCGATACTGTAGTTGGTTTTGTGGTCAATTGTGTAGATACGTCAGTTGTCTTGTGTGTAGTTAGAGGAGTGGTGGAAATTGTTGTTCTATGAGTTGCACTTAATGTAGTTTGTCTCTGCATGCAATCAGGAAGAAAAGTATTTTGCATTTCAATGACCGTAAAGGACTCCTCTTGCAAAACATAGTGGTAAGAAAACTTTGAAAATCGTGAAAGATTGTCATCGAACGTACAGTCAGAATAGCTAGCTAAGTCATTTTTGTACATTTTGGAATGATACTTTGAATCGTTAAGTGTTATTTACCGTCGTTGTGGCTTGAGTTGTCAGCTGCGTTGTTTGTGCCGTTGTAGACTTGGTTGTCAGTGCTGTAGATTCGTCGGTTGTCATTGACGTTGTCAGACTAGTTGTAGGCATTGTTGTTTGCTGAGTTGTACGTTGTGTAGTTTGTGTCTGTATTAGATGTGGGAAAATCAGATGTTTTATGTTTCGCTTAATGATGTTGGAAAATAAAGACAAGTAATCATACGTCATTGTAATAGAATTAAGAAAGTCTATCAAAGAAGTTGGTTAAAGAAGCCGTCTACAAGCCGCATATGAGTCGGTTAGTTCCTTTTCTTAAAGAAATTAGCTGTGATTCGTTGCTGTACCGTAGTTGTGGGTAGAGTTGTCCGTAGTGTGGTCGATACTGTAGTTGGCTTTGTGGTCAAAAGTTGTGGATTCCTCAGTTGGCTTGAGCGTAGTCAAAAGAGTGGTTGGCATTGTTTTCTATGAGTTGTTTGGACC
>NC_049982.1:8717027-8851734 GCF_000003815.2 Branchiostoma floridae
TGGTGGTAGGATTCTGTGTTGTCGGGATTGTCGTAGGTTGGTCTGTTGTTTGGATTGTTGTTAACTGTGTAGTAACATGCTTTGTTGTCGGGATTGTCGTAGGTTGGTCTGTTGTTTGGATTGTTGTTAAATGTGTAGTAACATGCTTTGTTGTCGGGATTGTCGTAGGTTGGTCTGTTGTTTGGATTGTTGTTAACTGTGTAGTTACATGCTTTGTTGTCGGGATTGTCGTAGGTTGGTCTGTTGTTTGGATTGTTGTTAAATGTGTAGTAACATGCTTTGTTGTCGGGATTGTCGTAGGTTGGTCTGTTGTTTGGATCGTCGTAAACTGTGTAGTTACATGGCGAGTTGTCGGGATTGTCGTTAACTGTGTTGTGCGATTTGTCCCATGGTAGATGGTTCGCATGGTGGTCTGGTTATTAGGGACATCTCGTGGAAGTCGTTTCAAAACTTTTAGAGGAGACAGGTTCTTTTGAAGTATTTCCCCAGGGATATGCTTATTGTAGTCATCATACGAAAGTGTTGTCATTGTTAATAGGCCAATAGCCGCATCGTACTTTTTCGCTGATACTCGAGTTCTTTTTGTTGTGCGTTTTTCTTCATCCTTTTGCGGTATTGTTGAATACGAATCTGTAGTTTCCAAAGCAGGTCTATCTTGTGCCTGTTCTGGCATCTTCATTTTTCCGTAATCATCTGCAGCTGTAGATCAAAAGCAGTGTTTGAGATGTACAGAGAATTTTTTGGCGTATTTTTGTATGTTTCTGCTATCTAGGAAGCGTAATTTTAGAAACCCGATAACATTTTAGAAGGTTATGAGCAAGCCTTACAATTAGATAGTAAATATAATGATAAGACCTGAAGAACAACGGACACATGATCGACTTTGCTTTTGCATCCTTCTCAGAAATTCAGCATTGTGTTCGTCTCACAAACATATCATCACATTTATCGAACTATCAGCAAGCCTTCTGACGCACAAGATCTGCAGTCTGACCTCGATGCGTTAACAGAATGGCAAAATCGTTGGCTTATGTCGTTCAACCCCTCTAAATGCCACATCCTCCATATCACCCGTAAGAAGCACCCCATCTTAACACAGTACTCCCTCTGTGGAGAAGCCCTCACCGGTGTTAAGTCCCACCCCTATCTTGGAGTACAACTGTCCGACGATTTGCGGTGGGACACCCATATCAACCACGCCACTAGCAAAGCTGGTAAGGTCCTAGGGGTCATTCGGCGCAACTTGACCCATTGTCCATCCAGGGTCAAGGCCTGTTGTATCCAACTTTCGTCAGTATCTAACTTTCGTAATATGCCGAATCCTGGATATCCAGGAATCGTCCTGAGCAGAAGGACGATTCCTGGATATCCAGAAATCGTCGCAAACAGGACGTTTCCTGGATAGACGACGGTGTTTATCCAGAACGTGTACGTGGGGGTGGAGCTTCCTGTTTTCGAGGGAGGAGACTATGCGGAGGGCGCCGCCGCGGGGCATGTTGTTTTCGTCAGAAAGCCGCCATCTTTGTATCTCCCCGCAAGAAGATCGTGTAGTTTATTCTGCTGATCCTGGTGTTACAGAACTTAGACGAATGTTGATAATGATACTTTGATGTTTACATGTTACTTACGTATCAGGCCCAAAATGCTTTTTGCGTAATGAATTAACAAATGGCAGTCAAGATGGGATAAAGTTACTGTTGTTTTCCGTATAGCGACACATTCACGGTAACGTGTTAATAGCATCCAGATGGCGTCTCTTTCTCACACAAGGCCTGGTCCACATCCTGGATATCCAGGAAACGGCTTGAACACGAGGACGCTTCCTGGATATCCAGAAAACGGCTTGAACAGGCTGAGGACGAATCCTGGATATCCAGAAAACGGCTTGAACAGACTCAGGACGAATCCTGGATATCCAGAAAACGGCTTGAACAGACTCAGGATGAATCCTGGGTATCCAGAAAACGGCCTGAACAGGAGGACGATTCCTGGATATCCAGAAAACGGCCTGAACGCCTGACGAAAATAAGGAATTCTCCCGCCATTTTTGATTTGCGAGCAAGCGGTCACTGTTGGTCACGCACGCACCGCAATGGTATCCTGCACTGCGGGTGCCCCGTAATACTCTGAACGCATGTCTAAAGACAACCGTTGTCCACAACGATAGACAATAACAGTCGCACGACTATATTATGTGTTGTGTGTTTGAAGTTGTTTTTCGTGTAGCATCACATTCTATTTACGTGTTAGTAGCATTCAGATGACGTCCTATCATGGGGAGGGCAGCGGTCACTTCCGGGTTTTAATCTCTCGCAACTTGAGTCTGTCGAGGTCTCACGAGGTCGACCCATATATGGAAACATGGGCGTGCATAATAATGTTTTCTGTACTGTCAATCACCATGATTGACGGCACCGGAAGTACGAATCCTGGATATCTAGTTTTCGTAAGGTTTTTGGACGATTACTGGAGCCGCCGAAAAGTAGATGCAACAAGGCCACTTGTTACAAAGCGCTGGTACGGCCCCACTTGGAATATAGTGCCACCGTCTGGGACCCGTACACCAACAAAGGGATACAGGCGGTGGAGGCCGTCCAGCGCAGGGCAGCCCGAGTGACCCTCAATGACTACCGGCAGACTAGCAGCGTGACACAAATGCTCAATGACCTGCAGTGGCGTCCTCTCTCCGAAAGGAGGAGGAACGCCCGCCTCACCTTCTTTTATAAGTTAGTTAACAACAAGATTAACGGGGGCCGCCCTAAGACGGTCCCCGTCGTAAGACGGTACGGATTTTTTGCTGATCTTATTATCCATAAGTACACCGTGTTTGTTGCCACTGACTATGCTGATTACAAAGGTAAATAAACCAAGTCCATGCACACAACTTTAATTTGCATTCCAAGTATACTTTAACATATTCACTTCATGTTTTTCTAAGAGCAGAATTCTAACAGTAATGTTGACAGTGCTGAATCACTGCGGTCACCGGCCTCTGCGTATTGGCGGCTCGTGTCGCTAACTATACGAACTCATCCAAGCAGTCACACAACTGCCATGGTACACATAAATAAAGCTCCATAAAACACTATGAATATGGGTCTTCAAATGTTTGTTGAGTAGAAAAGAAAGCAAAAGGAAGCGACATAAACATTGCCACCATTGTACTCCCAAGGGAGTGTGGCCGTGAAGGTGGCAGACTAGAGAACGCTCCAAAGATTTATTTGACTGTAACAAATGATTCGTGCTGTCTATGAAAATAAGACTTGACAGAGAGATGTAGATGATATTTTCATATAATCAGACAGAGTTGTGTTGATGTTGGCGGTGTCGTTTTTTCGTAATAGTTTTTTTAGTCGGGCATTCACAATCAGTGCATTCAGCCCATTGCCCGTAAAACATCAGCTTGATTGTTCTAGGTACAGCCTTCCTCATGAAGTACATACAGTCACGATTTTACTGTCAAAAGAAAGATAAAATATCATACTATTAATTTTTTTCTGTGTACTTAGATTTATCACTTACTTCTGAATAGAGCAAAATATAAAAAAAAGCGTACCGAGTTAGGCACACTGTCCAGCGTAGCACAAAATTGGAAGGTTACATACACGAAATTGTCTCTCAGTGTTTGCCGCTTGTAACACGCAGCGCGAAAGGTACATGAACCACATGAATGCATTTCTTATTCAAGTATGTTGTTCAAATCTATGAGTAAAAAATTCAGTCATCAAAATTTGACCACTCTCAGGCAACTAGCGATGGAGCGCCATGAGTTTGAGCGCAAGAAAAAGCGTACCGTGTTGGGGCACCTCCCGTTAACACAGAACCTACTGATTCCGACCCAAGGGCGAACCCGAGGCAGCCATCAACATAAGTACAAACCAATCTTTGCAAGAACAGACACATAGATACTAATACAGAGTTATACAGCAACATATTTCAAACATTTTTGACAGACCTAAAGTTAATGTCGTACATAAATTGAAATATCCATGTTTCTGAACATATATAGTATGAAATAAGAAGAACAAAGTCTTGAGTAATTGCTGTCTTGCCCACAAGCTGGCAATATGACTGGTACTGTTGAGATGCAGATGTATCCGCTTTTTATTTGTATTTCGATGCTTGCCATTTAATACTTTTGTTCTCCCTTCGTGAGCACTTACTTGTTGCATTTTATAAAGGGAGAGGAGCTAAGTTCTTTAGTGCCAACGTTCATACTTTTTTCAGACAGTACTAGTGTAGTACTGAAGTCAGGGGACATGTTGTAAAATATAATAGCTCGTTATATATATGTGTATATTTGGCGTAATCTATTTTGTTATTGTTTGTTACCATGGTTACTTACACACTTCATTGTATCATTGATTGTAACATTGTGAATGAAGAATAAAATGTGGGGAAAAAAAATTAAAAAAAAAAAAAAAAAGAACAGACACATACAAGTACTCATATTTTCCTAGAACAATTCCGGAGTGGAATTCCCTGCCTGGCGCGGTAGTAAGTGCTCCCACAGTTGAGAGCTTCCGCGCCAGGCTGGAGGGCTGCCCGCCCTAACCCGGGACCTCAGCTCCCCCCCTACTTTGCCCCTTGCGGGGTTATATGGGGGTAACCCATGATGATGATGATGATGACATTTAAGAAGGCACCGTCGATGAAGGTTAGACATCCAGGTAATAAGATGTGCCAAAGAGCAGTTACTCAAGCAGCTTGAGTAACTGTTTTTGGCATAAAGAAGGCACCATTTCAGAGAATAATAAACAAGATTGTGAAACTAAAGCAACGATATGTAAATCAATGGAAATGTAAATCACTATATTAATGTTAATAACGTCATGATCGAACAAAGTTGAATTTCCATATCTTTTCATATCAAGTCAATAATCTACATATTTTATTTGCACGATTACATACATCCATAATACATAACGCTACTCACCTATTTGGCAAACAAAGGACGAAAGTTGGGCTTTTCCTTCCGAATCTGGATTACAGTGGTGTGGAGTCCAACTTAACTTCAAGTCTATCCTCATGGCTACGCAGTCTTTCGAGTTCGTGTTAAGAACATCCGACCATCTGCTGAAATTCCCCACCAATGTGCCGTCCATGTACATCCACGTTCCCTCCGCGTCCAGGTCATTTATGCCGATCATTGCCGATTCGGACAGCAACGAGGATATGGCGCCATGCTCGTGCAGGCTTCTGGGACTCGCAAGGCTGCCGCCATCTCGAACGCAAGCAACCTGTGCCTCGAAGAAGTTTACAGAGGCCTTTATGACCCGGTAGCAATTGGGATCGCGAAAGACGTATCCCTCCGGGCATGCTGTCGGGAAAAGACACACAAAAAACAAGAGACGTCACAGTGGTGTAATGACAGGTGCCATAACCCACATGCATAATACAGAGATGATGATAGTTTATTAGGGCGTGGTCACAAAGGTCGTGCCATCGTCGTATGATTTTGATGCCATAGGATTTTCAAGCAGGCTGTGATAGAACCAACCACCGACAAGGATTCGAAACATCTTTTTGTGTTGCAAGACATGTACAGCTTAACTCTGAAAGAAACATGCATGGCAGTCTCAAGAAACGCCCGGAGATAGCAATCGTACAACGATCACAGGACCTTTGGGACCGTGCCCTTAGTTGACGGACTTAATATACACTCTCGGACACTCATGTGACTGCATACCGAATACTGGTAGCTAGCTTTGACTACGGTACGGTATGTGGGGTTTCGTGCTTCCTTGTATTCTTATCATTGTCGTATAATTGAGCAGGTATTATATGTTTTAGCATATAGCACATATCCATAATCTGGATTGGAACATCGACACGAAGACCCAAGAGTGAGAAAAAGAACTGAAATGTTTTTGTTTTCTTTGCAAACCCATTGGCAACGCCCTACGGTCAAGTGGACACCCAGTTTTAAATGACGTTGTTCATTTGGTGTTTCTAATGACCTTTAAAACTCTCCTGTTTACAGTTTAAGCAAACATGTTCCTAAAAGATTCGATGATTAATTTCGGCAAACAACGAGTACACGAGTTGCATAAGCATAAAACACATACGATAGAAATTCTGGGTGTGGTCAAACTTGTCTCTGAACCATTGAGTTCGATCAATGTCTTACCTTTACTTGCTGGCATGTTCCAAAGAAATATGGCCATAACAACGACGAAAAGCATGGTTAAAATCAAACAGCTTCGGCACTGCCCCTCCAAAAACAGAGATTACACAATGTTTGTGGCTGCGTAAGAGACTTTTTATGGTTACTGAACTGACACGGTTACTTTATTCTGACCTTTAAAATTAATCCAAACAACAAGTTGATCTCGCGAGAAGTGGCGATAGTAGCTATATATAGACACAAATTGACATGGCGACTACGGTGCGGCTTTAAATCAGTTGTGAATTCTGTATTCAAGCATCCAAAAGAACGAATAATCCCATTTTAGCAAATTAGATATAAGAGAGGGTGCATTACTGCAAAAAGTACACATTAGGTGGTCGCTGATCACGTCAATAATTTCCGAATACATTGTATTTCGATCACGTTAAATCATGTTCAAGTAGATCTAGAATAAATAATTGGGCTATACAATGGATGTTCGTTGCCTTCTCATTTCACATGAGGGGCGTTTCCTTTCTCTAACACATGCAAATGTGGTTGAATACCTAAAGGTGGGCTCCCACTGCACTCGCGTCACGCTTGCGTCGCTTCGGGGTTCGGTCATTGTGTCACTGTTGTGTTATTTTCGCCGATTTTCTGATGCGCACCCACTGACATGCGTCACTGTTGCGTTTCTAGACTAAATGAACAGGTTATCGGAAGTCGCAGCGTTGTCAATGTATGAAAAATCACTGTAAACTGATGAAAATGCCTAAAAATGAGATTTATAATGAAATAATTTCCCTTGTGATGATGCTTATGCTTATGAATGTTACTTATGTTATATGATAACCTTGAAAGACTTTTACAGTAAAAGAAGTAACCCAAATGAATGGACACGAACCATATACCAGATTTGACTCCATCGCTTATGTGTTTTGCAACAAGTATGTGTAATGGTGTGTGTTAATTTGCATATTTCAAAATGAAAAATCTTGATATTTCCTACGTTTTAATAGGAAATAGACAAAATATAACCGTGATACTGTTGAAGGAATGTTGGCGTCACTGTTGTGTCACTGTTGTGTTACTCTTGGGTCATTGTTGTAACTGAAAAACTGCTGTAAAATGATATCCAAAATGTATCCAAAATAGCTTTTCAATAATAAAATGATGTTTACTTTTGATACTTGGTGCAAAATAGACAAAATAGAACCTTGATACTGTTGAAGACATGTTGGCGTCACTATTGTGTCACTGTTGTGTTACTCTTGGGTCACTGTTGTGTCACTCTTTGGTCACTGTTGGGGCATCTTGCCACTTGCGTTATTTTTTAACTTCCAAAAAACCGTCGCGCTTGCTTGTGTCACCTCTAGGTTTGCTTGTGTCACCTCTAGGTTCGCTCGCGTCACCTCTAGGTACCGCGGGGTTACGTCTGCGTTGTCGAACCCCGAAGCGACCCAAGCGTGACGCGAGTGCAGTGGGAGCCCACCTTAAGTTAGTACTTCAGTTAAGCTGTACATTTGGTCCAATACTTCAGTTGGACACCTAATTCTACGATAGTAACTTTACATTTAAAAAAAAGTCCTGTTCAACATATTCTATTTCAGTTCCTCTATCTAATGGAAAAAGTTTCTGTCAAAAACGTCACAGTCTGAAGGCAAGTATAGGTAACACTCCAATAAGCACAAGGAGGTGAAACTACTCCGAGAGGGCATTTTGGGTCCCATTTCCTCTTATACAGAATTGACCCAGGTACCGATGTTGGTCGCGGACAGGTTGGCTGTGCACAACCAGATGATCAAGACTGAAATAGCACCATTGCATAACCCTGACCTTGTTTAAGTAGGCTGAAAGCAATAACTCTGACGTGTTAGAGCTTAAGCGACAGTTACAAATTTGCAGTTGTCCAGGGGATCTTCTCAAGTACGTGTGCCTTTTCACGAGCACATTGCCCTTGGGCTATAGGTAAAGTTGACTCCACCTTCGCTCTTCAGGTTCGCAGTTGTCTTGTCGTATTGTGTTTTAGCAAACTCTTTGTAGATGTCATTATTGGTCTCCGACTTCAGCAAACTGCCCAATCTGTTATAATATGTATGCCTTCTCTAGAAACAACAACATTTCACTTATTCTCTAGAAACGAAAACATTTCACTTATTGTCCTTAACGGCAAACGGGGGATAGGGGTATATCAGTGATCAGTATTTTGATATTTTCATGTCATTTGAATCATTCGGCCCTTTTCCCCCTCCACATATCCACTGTGTTTACATCCCAGTAATCTTACCCAGGGCATGGCCACAGGAATAGTTCCGTATCAACATTTTAGGCACAACCCATTACCACATTGTGCATTCATATAGTAGTTTGGAACTACGTGCAATCTAGCTCGTAATTTCTTGCGGCCATATTTTACGATTGAATCAGCTGTTATTCTTTCTTAACCTTGCCCTGGCGGTAACGTCCTACCTAAGTTGTAAAGTACGGACTAGTCGACTGAACAATTCTTTCCTCAGTTACACAATCCGACTGTGTTTTGTGTTTGAGTGGGTTCGACAGTGTTTATAGTCAGTGTTCATCCCGAGTCCTACTAAGAGTACTAGTGTTATTATTGTGAAGTTTGAATGGTATCATCTCTGTGTTAGTAAAATCAGAACTGCCGTATATGTCATTTCGGCAGTGTTGGTTGAAGAAAATTTTCAAAGTGAGGATCTCAAAGGCCATGGTCTAGACATACATATATACAAATTGTATAGCGCAGAATCATCTGATAGCGTAATCTTCTGAACTGTTACAAGCTCAGTTTTTATGGCCGGGTCTCTGATTAATGACATCACTGAATTACTTGTGAGCATTGATTGAAAGATTTTGTGGTAACGTCTTCAAAATTACCTAGCCACAACCACCGGTACCCGGAATGTCTCCGTGAACCTCTGTACCTGGCACCAGGAGGGAGGGTTCTGAGTCATGTTTACTTCACAGATGGTTAAACGAGTAAATAACATGTTAGATACTTCTGTTGCAGTTTGCACGCATGGAAAAGTCAATGTTGTCGCCCAATGGTGGGAGGAATTGCGTTCGTGATGATGACTGAAATCTGCGTGAAGTATGCCGTCTGAACTAGGAGTTACTTAGATTTCATATGATTATTTTATGAGATACAATAAAATGAACACAGTTTGTTTAGCCTGTGGTGTCTAATTAACACTGAGTTTTCAATAGAAGATATAAGGTGCAACCCACGGAGCAAAGGATGTATGTACAAATAAAGTTTAAATGGGCAAGAGTATATTGGTCGACCCCATCTCTCGGTAGAAATGATCACATGACTGTTCTCGGTATCCATGCTACAAATGCCAAAGCCGCTCTAGATAAAGGCCAAGCAAATTGCTAACAGTTGTAGATTCTTTGCTAATAAGTCACAAGTGTAAAATCTGTAGGGAACGTATGGCATCTTACATCACGTATGTATCTTTGGGACATGCATGCTATGTATACGGCATGACATGTTGCATGTTGCAAATTAGTAATGCCCTCCAGCTACCAGTGACCAGGTCAGCCCGCTGGCCTACTACGGCCAAATGCACCAAATGCCTGGACATAAGGCTTGAAACAGCTCAAAAGTATTAAGAGTTATATTTTTCAGTATATATGAAAAATATGAAGAATTGGCAGCCCGAACTGAAGAACAGGCACAAGCATAGGATCTGCTCCTATGAATGGACAACTTCCGTAATGTAAGGTTTGGTTTTAAAATGGCATCCCGGACTGAAGGACAGGCAACGAGCTTCCGTTATGTAATTAGAAGGTTTGTCGGAAACTTGTCAGTCCGAACAAAGTCCTTGGCCCGAACAAGCCTCCATTATTTCAAGAAGTGATCATCAATGGCCACTTCCGTTGTGTAAGGTTTGCCAGACTCTGTAAGCAGGTCGCATGAGTTCAAAACATAAAAATATAATATAATATAACTGTAATTTCCATGGGAGACATGAATGAACCCCTGGTGTAGATTCTATTCTTAGCCACTGCAGATAGACTGTTATGAAAACACAATGATGTATTTAATCGATATCCCGTTGTTTTGTAAGTTTTTTGTAAGGTTCTGAAATGACCCATGTACCACAATGTCCAATATCTCGCCACTACTGAATTTTCAAGGCAAGGTACATTGTGAAGATCGATGGAAATACAGCTATTAATCAACAGAATTGAATTATGCCACATATGATTGTCCCGCGCACTTGTAATACTTGGAACACAGATTTTGGCAGGGAGTTAGACTTTCCAAGTATGCAGTAACGTGAAGATCTGAACTCTAAAATTTTGTCCTGTCACCGATTTCTCTCGATCCTCAACGCGCTTTTTTTTACACCCCAACCCATATGAGCGATCGCGATGATGTCACGATGACGCAGTGGTAGGCAAA
This sequence comes from Branchiostoma floridae, assembly GCF_000003815.2. Classification (NCBI taxonomy): domain Eukaryota; kingdom Metazoa; phylum Chordata; class Leptocardii; order Amphioxiformes; family Branchiostomatidae; genus Branchiostoma; species Branchiostoma floridae. Next base: position 8,727,563 of record NC_049982.1, read on the forward strand.
AAGCAGGTGTTTGGCAAAACATTTATTTACGTATGGACTAGTAAGTTGATTTGCTGATTTAAATATCAATTTTCAATCCGATCTACGGACGTTCTGGTAGGCACCAGCCGTCGAATACCTCAACACACACACACACACACCTGCAAGAATAATATGTACTCCCTGCCGGCGAAAACATAATGAGATTGACTGTATATTCGGCGTCACATATTAGAAATAATGCTCGTCCGACGAATCTGAAGCATGAGAAGGACATTACTGACCGGACTACGGTTAATGAACTCTTGATGATTGAGCGATTTTTAAGGATTTGGCCTATGTCGTCTGGTCACCAAACCCCGTAAACTGTAACAAGGTAGATTTTTGGGCAATAAATAAATACGCTCGACTCTCTGGCGAAATCGGAAATTTTTAAGTGCGGCGGCCTTTTAGCGATCAGCGAATCAGACCTATAGGGTCATGGACAGTGTGACGCCGGCTTTAGAACCGTGTAAACATTGTCATATCCGACTCACCTGCACACGTACCGATACAGAACACTGTCGGGACAATCAAAAGGATTCTCCAAAAGGACATCGCGCTGCTGGTTAACCGTTACAGCGTGTTGCATTTTCCTCCATTAGGAATAGTTTGTTGAATGTTAGTACTCCACCGGCCATGACTGGGTCTAATTCAGACCCACGCCTTTTCTGAGCTACTCGTTTCCTTGTGACGTCACGTCAGACGGTCGACGAGCAAGTTTTGTACGCCTCGAGCGTGGGTCGTTGTCTAAGTAGAGTTTAATTATGCGAACGTAATTTTGCGACGTGTTACAATCTACACATGTTGTTTTAAGTGATTCTTTCTTTTAAGCTGTTCACAATAAGTCTTTAACACAACTGCTCTTTACGTCTAGCTGGAATATTGTAAACCGCCATGAATGTCGGTTGGTTTTGAGAAAGGACAGCTTACGACAGATAATCAGGGCGCCTCAGGTGTGGTACGACCTTCAACCTAAGTTTAGATGACCTTTCTATCTGTTGACATGTGTAGCTTCTACTTTGCAACTAGACGATAAACACCGTCTCGCAAAACCTTCTCAATCTCAGAAGTCGTGACTTTAAACCATATGATCTTACAGTTTTATCACTGAGAATGACATTCCCTTTTGTGATCGTCGTATAAATGTGAATTCTAAAAGGGTGTTTGAATCATATATAGACACATCATTCGGGTATTGTTACATGGTTGGTTTCATATACATTTGTTTTCATTTTTCTCTTCGCCAAGAAGAGTATGAGATTGCTGACTTAGGTCTGTATGTAGGTCAACAGCATATAACTCGAGAAATTGTGGATGGAACTTTGTGATTTTTGGTAGGTGTGTAGCGGTTGTCGAAAGGAATGCCAAGTTTGAAAACGGTTTACCTGGCGTTTTCCTACGGTACTGCAGCGAGCTTGGTATGTTTTTTGCGGTTTGTTTTGGGCAGCATAAGTCAAAATCTAGCTGGGCGATTTTCACGAAACTTTGTAGGTGTGTAGCGGTTTTGGAGAGGAAGGTCAAGTGCGAAAATGGTTTACCTGGCTCTTACCTACGGTGCTGTAGCGGGATTTGTATGTAAGTGCGTTTGTCTGTATGCAAGATAACTCGAGAACCCTTGAATGGATCCTGATTATATTTGTTAGGTGGATGGGGGTTAGGAAAACGAAGGTCAAGTTCGATAATGGGCACCCTAGTGGCTGCCTAAGGTACTGCAGCAAAACTTTTAATTTTGACACTTCGTGTTCTGGACATGCTGTGGTCATGATTTTTGAGTGGTAGATAGCCCTTGGAACAGAGAGTAACTGCTGTGTGTTTGGACCCCCTAGCGGCTTTTTGGGAACTGCAGACACCGATTTCCGTTCAAACTTTGGACGAGGATAACTCGAGAACGTGTAAACGGATCATCAGGATTTTCAGTATGTAGATAGAATGAGTGATGACTTATACAATGTAATACTAATTATGCAAATCAGTAGCTAATTTGCATAATTAATGAGGAAAGTTCATAAATCCATTCCAACAGCATATAACTCAAGAAGCTGTGTATGGATTTTCATGATATTTAGTATTTAAGTAGCGGTTGCGGAAAGGAAGGTTGTGTTCGAAAATAGTTGACGTAGCATTTTCCGTTAGGACGGTAGCGGGCCGAGTGTGTGCGTCCGTTTGTTTGTGGAATGCATAACTCGAGAAGCCTTGAAAAAATCCTGATAATATTTGGTAGGTGGGTAGGGGTCAGGAAAACGAAGATAATATACTGATAGTGGCCCCCCTAGCGGCTTCCTAAGGTACTGCAGCAAAACTTATTAACAGAAATAAACTGTGCTCTATATATCTCATTTTGACCTATATCTATGAACACAGCTGTTATACAGATGTTTTGCTGGAGCTGGACGCCCTTACACTGGGGACAAAGTCTTTGACAAGCATGAAATTCTGATTGACCAGGGATGCTACCAGGTCATCTGTCAGGTCACAGTCTGGTTTTTGGTAATATCTGTGTGTATGTGAGGAACATAGTTCATGCAGTCATTTGCTATTTAGTAATACATGAACAAGACCTTAAAGTCTTGAATAAAGACATGATTATTTGGCGAAGAGATGGGTTCGTTGAACTCTAGTTGCAGATTGTCTCTACTCCATACTGTTTATTCAAAGCGAACATAATATTACAGGGAATGAGTAACAAATAGATCTATTGAAACATTGCATCTTACTGACGAAAGACTTTTCACACATTTACCTCTAAACAGATAACTAGTATATCTAAGATATCCAGAAGGTAGCTCTCAGGGTGAGTTTTGGTAAGTTATAGATAACGTATTATGATAACTGGATTTAGAAGTAAACTAGTCGCATCCAAAAGTCTTGGACAAAACATGTCCAGCCATCATGCAGACATGTACCGCATGGTTTTAAAGTCTGAGTAAGAAGACTGCGGAGGACGGCAACTTGTCAAAATGCAAAAACTGTGAATTTTCAGATAGCAAATTCATAACGCTACATATCATCAAGTCGAGCAAGGTCTACTTCGACGTGGAAGAACTGGTCTTGACCAGAGGCAAGAGTGTCATCTTCGAAAAGAAACGTTTTGCTGATATGACAAAAACACAGTCATGTACTACCAAAGAAAATATATGTTGGTATAACCTGGACTGTAAATCGAAAAAAAAACTCAGAACACTTACCTTTTTAGCGCCAAGATGGCATCCATCTTGGAAACTAGTGACCTCTGACCTGAATGCCGGACAGCTGACCTTTGCGATGAAAGACTACCTGACGCTGCAATACCATAGAACGTCTCCAGGAGGCCCACCATAGACCTTCACACTTGTTTTTACTCTTTGTCTTGACCTTCCCACCTGACTAATATCACCATGATTCATCCATACCTTCTTGGTAAGTAATTGTTGGTCACAACTTGAGAGACACAGTCAGACACGCCTAAAATACTTTATCTTATGGAGATGATGTAGAAGTTTTGATTTGTTGTTTTATCACATCGCCCATACACACACTCTTATAAATTCACAGAATTGAAGCATCATGTGATAGTTATGCAGGTACTAGTTCTTTTTTAAACGTTTTATTTGAGTTGAGTGATAGCCTTTCTTTTTAACCCTATCCGATGGCTCTATGATAATTGCCATGGTGGTAGCATAAGAATTAGGCATCTCACGGATGGATACTTTACTTTACTTTACTTTTACTTTATTAGAATTGCGACAATACAATACGGATGGATACGGATAATACGACAGGCTGCAGCCATTGATGTAATCTACATTTTAGTGATGTCATCACTTCCTGACTAATCCCACAAAGTAAATCTAGGATGTGTCGCTGTGGCCACCACAACGAACAGATAACAACACACAGCTTGATATCTGCACCATATAACACACCACTGAGATGAAGACCTGATTTTTCAGCATTGTGCTACAGAAAACTTTGTCTCCGAAGATACAACAGTGCCATTACATACCGAGTAAAGGTGACTACATCTGAATTCCGCTCTTATTTTCTGCATGTATAAATAAACATGTCCCATGCGTCCGTTACCTATTAGGGACAATCACTAAGCAGTGAGGTTAGAATTGCGTTAGCAGATAAGATTACTCATTGATATTCAAACCACTTCAAATTACAAATTGAAATGTAAATCAATATTTCCTCTACCACCTACCCCTTGCCTACCATATGCGTCATTATTGTGATTGCTCCTATGTCAGGGACGAGTTATACTAACGTTAGAACGTGTTGATTGAACATCTAAAGATTAATTAATAGACCTGTAGGCGTTTCATCACAAGGCTGTGTCCAGAGTCACAAACCATTTCCCAGTAAGATCACGTTTGGCTACGTTGAAGACGAGCGGACTTCCGGAAACTTCGACACTTTCCCCCAGGATGCAGAGGCGGACAGAGATGGCAAACGGTCTCCTCGGACAGTGGAAGGCCACGATGAAGTCCCCCTTGCGGCCGGGGTCGCACCGCACTTCACAGGGCATCTCATGTTCCCCCAGTCTGGCCACGGCGCGGAGGTCACCGCTCTGAATGCTGTACCGTGCCTGTACAGTCATGTCAAAGTAGATCGTAAGTACCTGCGGGGCCTGGAGCAAGTGGGTGAAAAGCAGCTTGGAAGCACTTGAATGAAAGAGAAGCAGTAGTAGTAAATCGCATCAAAAGTATAAAGTGATCCTTCTCCTCCTCGCCATCCCAATCTCTCTCCCTGCTCTTCCCCTCCCTTTCCCCTTTCTATGTATATCTATCTTTCCATCTCTATGTACAGATATATTCATATAGATCTCTCTCACTCTGTCTTTCTGTCTCTCTCTCTCTGTCTTTCTCTCTCAGAGAGAGAGAGAGAGAGAGAGAGAGAGACAGAGACAGAGAGACAGACAGACAGACAGACAGACAGACAGACAGAGACAGACAGGGATATAATGAGAGTCCTCTCTCTTAATATTTTTCATGCTCGGTTATTTTGGGGGTGAAATATGGTAATTGGTTCGAACAGTGCATCTGTGCATATTGGAGGATATCAGTTTTACTAACCTTTCTTTGGCATATGGGTATACAACATTCTTGCCCAGGCTGCCAGGTCAGCACTTCTACATCCGGGCACTTAAGATAGAAGAACTTTGCAGACAGCACACAGGCTGTGAAGTCAACCTAGAGGAATAGTTATTCCACATATATATCATAAAACAAGATATAAGAGTAATGGTATATTAGCCACAAAGTTATCTATCGTATTGTGCCAAGATAGAATTGATCAAGGAATACTACGACGAAAAGAAAATTATTAAATGCACATCGAGAAACGCAAGGAATTCGCGTCTTAAAGTCATGCAGTCTCCACCACTAGTGAATACCGTTGTGCGTGATATGGATCACATACCTGTCGTTGTGTTTCAAGTTCATCTAGCCACGAGACTGCGAGTCTGGCAAAGAAAAAAAAGCAGACATAAAATGTGATTCTTCTCTCTTATTCAATCATTTCATTTTCTCTCACCTGAGCGATTACGTGGGAGTCATTAAGTGTCCCAGCATACATTGGACAGAAATTTCCCACCTAAAATTGAAATATATTTTCACAGTAATAAATTTTCAAAATAGAACTGACAGTTTTCGTTTTACCTCTATCCTTATCCGTGTGATGTAAAATTGTGGAGAAGTCGGTTGTAACGATGTAAAACGAACAAAATACAACGTCAAGTATTAATAAATGCTAGTAGGTATTAACTTGGAAAATGCAGTCTTTCTCTGGGCATACCTTTTGATCTTGTCAACATCCTTGCAGTTGAGTGGCAGCTCAGCAATGCCTACTCTCGCTGGAGCGTCCAGACGCACGAAACATTCGTTGTCCTTCTCCAGCTCATTCCAGTGCTGCTCAGTTCGGACGACAAAGTTCAGCAACGCGGCACCGATTGTGGCGATGCTGTTTGGCTTGCTGGCACCGCTTGTCGCATCACCACCACATCCCACAGAGAGCATCGTATCAATGCACCGGTCAGGCCAAACTTCTTTTGCCAGCTTCTTGCCTTCCCCGGCGGGGCAGTTTGCTCCGATGGCCCCGTCACAGAATTGTCGCTTCTCTCCTTTATAGAGCAACTGAACCGATGGAAAGTACGTCGGCGCCGCAGTACTTGCCAAAACCGCGTCGCGAGCCTTCAGAGAACAGTCGTGGCCAGAAAGGGTGACGGTTTTCACCCTGTCCATATCGTAAGCACAGCAGGCTACTACGGGCAGCACCAGATCTGCTGGAGGAGTGAACTCTTCTTCTTCCTCTTCTATGACAATCGAGGAACGTCGCCCCACATGTTGGAACATTTTGTGGTTGTTTTTCACAACTAACGACGGCCGTCGCCTAGTATGTTGGAATAGTGTATGCTCGCCTTCTTCTTTCAGTTCCTGTAGCATGTCTACGCTCATTGACAGCCTTTTACTCACTAAGCGAAGGCCTCTAGGACGGAGCGTTTCAGATGTCTGAGACTGGGAAAGAGACTCTGTCGACGAGACGCTTACCCTTGAACCAACCTTCACTGGTGCACCGCTTAAAAGCGTGTCTCCAAAAACATCTACTAAAAGCTTCTGAAGGTTTTTGTTGGAATATATGGTTCCACTCAGGACGGCAAGCGTCGTGCCCGAAAACCTCCTCCAGCCAGACTTAACGAAGATCGTCGACACACTATCCTCAATCAATCGGCGAGCATCTATAGGGCTGAAGTTCATCCTACCTATGGCCGCGCCTACCGCTGAACCGATGCTTGTTCCAATGATGAGGTCAAATAGCTCTCGAAACGGGATGCCCGGGGCAAAAGGGGTTATCTTCTTGTAAACAGCGTCTAGTACCATAGCTTGGAAAATGCCCTTTGATCCACCGCCATCTAAAGCGAGGACCCGAACGCCAATCAAGTTCGACTCTGGCATGGAAACGGGCTCATCTCGAGTGTCAAGAGACTGTGATTGCGCGAGTGACGCTCGGCTGTCTTCGACATTTCCTCGACAGCCAAAAGGGCAGTTTCCATCGGCATTTAGAAGCTTCTGGTCCGCAGTACACATGCGGTGGCCACAAGGTAGGGGAGGCTCAGCCTGCGCAGAGAAGCAGATTGTGCAAACATCTGTGGAGTTACCGATATCAGCCTCCTGAAAACGCTGAAGCACCTCCACTTGAGCTTTGGCAATGTCTCTGATGCTTTTTGATGCCACACCCTGCTGTATGTGTTTCATACACTCGTCACTTGTTGGACTTGCTGCCCGTCCTTCAAATTCGCCCTTCCATTTGCTGCAATCTTTCTCTTTCCTCTGAAAACAGGCATTGGTTTTGGTGATCCTTGCGTCGGGGTTTTCGTGAAAGTCTCCGTGTTCCCCTGCTGTCAGGGTGCATGGGAACATCTCGCCGTCGTCAAGGGGAGGGGACTCAGCACGACAAGGGCAGTAGCTCTCAAATGTCTCTGTCGAGGCCTCTAGTATGTTCTGTATTTCTGGCTCCATTGTCTCGACAAACTCGTCGTCTTCGCCATACATAGACATGTTGGCCGCCAGCGTGTAGGCAATGGAACCTGTGAGACTCTCCATGGCTGTTCCTACGAGTTTGTCATAAAAACCTCGATACTTTGTCATTCCGCCATCCTGATCGGAGGTCGATCCCAAAATGCTTTCACTGACTTGTGTAAAAAATCGATCGAAAAATATCGATTTGTTGTCGATACGGCATAGCCGTTTGGTCGCCAATCCAGGTAGATTTTCGAAAAATTCTCCCCACGAAGACTCGCTGCCCGCGTCTCTGAGTTTGGAGTTGACGCAGTGGATCATGTCTTTGACTAGGGTCCAGAACAGCTTTTCCGACAGCAGGGAAGAAATTCCGACTGATCGAATTTTCATTGCCTGTCGACTGCGGATTACATCACGACGTAACTCTCCAATCGTGGACTTTAGAACATTCAAGGATTGTTTGAAGTTTTCTTCGTCGTTACTTTGCGGCAATGACATGACCCTAACAGACTGATACAGGTTCTGTAGTTCCTCGGACATGTAGATGTTGTTTAAGAAGGAGTTGGTGGCATCAATGCCGTCGATGTTGAAGTTGACTGCAGTGCTCTTGTTCTTTAAAATGACCAAGGCTGGTTTCCATTCATATTCAACGCCTTTGGAGGCATCCCTAGCAATCGCTGCTATTGTATCCAGCATGTTAAAATCGCTCACAGGGCTTTGGTGCACGTAAACTACTACATCGCTAAGGAGAAAGGCTAGTGATGGGAGGGTTTTCATTGTCAGCTTCTTCCGCTTCTCAAGGTGTTTGGCCACGATCCTGTGCAGCCAATGCACTACCGGCACTTCCTCTAGAAGGCGCTGATTGACCGTACGCGGTATCTGCCCACCAGCGCCCTCAAAGTCTGCCAGTATGACCCGTTGGTTGTTCTGTAACTCTCCAGGTAAGGGCAGTGTTGTGCATGGGTAGACATAGACGCCCGCTGTCTCCGTCAGCATCTGATGCGGTGCTGCGATGACCGGGCGACAGGCGGCGTCCACGCTCTCCTCCAGAAGACTGCATATCAAGCTGCTTTTCCCAACTCCCGCGCCGCCAATGAAGGAGATGATGGGAACGTGATCCTTGCTATGTGCGGCAGACAACCACTCACCCAACAAGGCTTCGTTAAGCGTTAGCACATCCCCTGTTCTTGTCTCAGGATTGAGTTGGAGGAGCTGGTATTGTTGGAATGTTGTTGGTTGTTTCTCCTGGTGCTCGTTCATATTGCTGCTGTCAGTTCACTCAACTGACCAAAATTGAAATTTGTTGCCTACACTAGGTGGAAAATAGGCTGAGTAGGTTGCTTGAAATACCGTGCCGTAGACATTGGGGTCAAATAACGATGAGCCGATCGCGACTAGTTCTCAGAGTCTCAAAGAGCCGACATATTCCATTGTTCTTTCCAAGGTACAAACGGCACAAAGGACGACTGTAAATAGAGTAACACTTTTATCAGTGGTTAAACAGGCTAAGAAAATGTAGGATAAAACAATTTTGCCTTGATAGAAAAGTTGTATTGTTCTTTACGTGCTATAATGCTTGAATTTCTTAAGCTAAGAAGATGTTGTAATCGTGTTAGGTTTGTAATACTATATTCTAGTTTTTTGTAAATACCATGTTAGTTGGTTCCTCCCTCATAGTATCACTGCCGATATATCCAATTATGTGGTTCAGAAAGAGACGTTAATTCATTTTCATTTTAGACGTAGTAAACATATTCAACCTATGACATAACGTTATTGCAGAACAAAGCAGACGGTGGACATAAAAAGACACCTTGCTAACGTACCTCCACAATACCCCTATCCTGTCGCTGGGGATAGCGAAGAACGGTTAAGGCATGTCCAGTGCGAAACTGGTGGCCTGCCGCTCCTACCGTTCACTGAATGCACTGTGTACCCTTCAGGTGTGCTGCCATGGCAAGCATTACTGACTCCCGGGAAACTCTTTATAGATTCCAGTATGGCAACCACGCTTCTGTCTAGTTCTTACGTATCTAGCTTCCATTGTTCGTATTACAAAGACAGGATTGCACAGATTTAATGTAGCCAAGAAGCAACTATCGCAATTTGACCGTAGCTACTCGTCTTTTATGTTATAAATCGCAGCCTTTCTCTTCGGAACACGTCTTTCTTACAAAATTTAGATGAGGTTTTAAGCTTTACTACTTTATCCAATGTTCTCTATCGTAACAATAACCAACAAACTTTTCGTCTAATACAGAATGGCACTGCGTAATTTTAACCTCCATAGCAGGCTCTCTGGGGCCTTTTATTGGTAATCTCCAACAGATCCTACGATAGCATAAGATGGTATCAAAAGTCAAGAGTCTCAAAGAGCCGATATATTCCATTGTTCTTTCCAAGGTACAAACGGCACAAAGGACGACTGTAAATAGAGTAACACTTTTATCAGTGGTTAAACAGGCTAAATAAAATGGAGGATAAAACAATTTTGCCTTGATAAAAAAGTTGCATTGTTCTTTACGTGCTGTAATGCTTGAGTTTCTTAAGTTAAGAAGATGTTGTAATCGTGTTAGGTTTGTAATACTATATTCCAGTTTTTTGTAAATACCATGTTAGTTGGTTCCTCCCTCATAGTATCACTGCCGATATATCCAATTATATGGTTCACAAAGGGACGTTAATTCATTCTCATTTCAGACGTAGTAAACATATTCAATCTATGACATAACGTTATTGCAGAACAAAGTAGACGGTGGACATAAAAAGACACCTTGCTAACGTACCTCCAGAATACCCCATATCCTGTCGCTGACACACATAGCGAAGAACGGTTAAGGCATGTCCAGTGCGAAACTGGTGGCCTGCCGCTCCTACCGTTCACTGAATGCACTGTGTACCCTTCAGGTGTGCTGCCATGGCAAGCATTATTGACTCCCGGGAAACTCTTTATAGATTCCATTATGGCAACCACGCTTCTGTTTAGGACTTATGTATCTAGCTTCCATTGTTCGTATTGCAATGGCAGGATTGCACAGATCTAATGTAGCCAAGGAGCAACTATCGCAATTTTACCGTAGCTACTCGCCCTTTTATGCTATAAATCGCGACCCATTCAATGTGTGAATAATAGTCCCTGCAGACTAAGCGCAGCTGAAGCCTTTCTCTTCGGAACACGTCTTTCTTACAAAATCTAGATGAGATTTTAAGCTTTACTACTTTATCCCATGTTCTCTATCGTAACAATAACCCACTAATATTTCGTCTAATACAGAATGGCACTGCGTCCATAGCAGGCTCTCTGGGGCCTTTTATTGGTAATCTCCAGCAGATCCTACGGTAGCATAAGATAGTATCAAAAGCTGGCAGAGGAGTAAAGCCGGCTTAGGAGTGTGTTTTGCTACCAGCTTAAGCCACCAGCGTAAGATCTGCTTGGAGATTGTTTCTGTGGCTCATGATACACTTTTGGCCATTTTTGGCCATTTCTTTTTGTACTGGCCATGGAACGCTGCTTGTCGGCCGTCGCTGATTACTGGCCCCTAAAAAATGGCCCCAGAGAGCCTGCTATGGAGGCGTAAAGCCCCGGTCACAAAGCGCGTACGATTCCTTGCGATTCCTTCCGATGCGCAGTATGAGCGCAGTGCGTCGTAAGTCGGGGGAAAATCGGAAGCAATGGTTTAAATATATAAAGCCGTGGTCACAAAGCGCGTAGTGCATCGTACGATGAGGTCATAAGAGCGTTCCTGTGTCAATCGCAGTAAATCGGGGAGCGTCGTATGACGAAAAATAGAGCTGAAATGGATTTTGAACATGTTCAAAATTTCGCTATCGTCGTAAGATTTTATTTGCCCCCATAGCAGACTTCATTACGGCAATTTTTGTCTACTGATGAGGTTATAGATTTATGAATTGTTAGCATGTTGTGATCGTTTCAGTTTTCCCTGATATTGTCGATATTGACGAAAAGGGAAAATATATCAGTCGCAACTGCCACAGTCGCAACCAGAGAACAGCGCGTCCCGCACAGGTGATGCAGACAATTGTTTGATCGCTTCATGCACGTGAGTTTATAATTAGATCAAATCTAAGCTCTCGTCGGTCTTGGGTCAGTTTACCATAATCGTAATAACGTTAACCATGGGGACAACTCGAACATAAAGGCAGGCTCTATGAGTCGGAAATATATATGATATAATGCTTATGATATGATTTTTGTATGATTGCATCTTTTTGTTGATAGCATATCATGATACGATCTTCGAAAGAGCCTGACACGTAGAGCCGGCAAGCAGGCCGAGATAATCATACCAGTACTCACGCTTGATTTGAACTTTTCTTGTAATATTCTTGTTGTCATGGTCTCTTTTAATTTATTTTTACAGTTAAAGATATTATAGGAAGGTATTCAACAGCTAAGTCCACATTTTGTTCGTTAAAGAAGCACAAAAGCGGCCAGGCGGCTATTCAAAAGAGACACAAGTGAAAAATCGTACGACGCTGGAAAAATTTTGAACATCATCCGATGCGTTGCGATGGCTGATTTTGCTTACGATTTTGCTGCGATTTACTGCGCTCATCGTACGATATGCGGAATATACCATCGCAAGAAATCGTACGCGCTTTGTGACCGGGGCTTTACTTAGCATGAAATATACAACCTGCATGCACTTGTCAAATCTGTAAATCCAGGCGGCAGTTTACATCTGTTTGCCCGCTGTTTATTCCCAATGACGTGTGAATTATACAAAACAGGGAAAGGGTGCTTGAAACTGTGATTTGTTTATGCTGGTATGTTTGGGTGGTCTGTGTGCCCGGCGGAAATGTTTAATAAAAGAGTACTAAACCGCATTTGCACAAACTGACTTTCTGTTCACGTGCCAGAGGTACTGTATTTGTCGCAGCCATTTTTCCATCATCAAATGAAGTGAGTCGCACTGCAACAATGACTTTGTGCCATCTTCCAAGCCAAAAGGTGAATGTATTTAGCAAGTCAAGAAATGAACTGAACGCGTTTGTAATAAATAAAAAATCGGACATTAGCGACTTGTACACTTGTTTGAATTTTATGTTGCCTTCCGTCGGAAATATTTCCTGGCAGGAAACAGATGGAACCGTGAGCGAGCAACATACATCGATTGACTCTCAATATGTAGGTCAAAGTTTATAGACTATATGACATCGGAACTATTGAGTGATATACATGTGGTAATGCGAGATTAGCTAAAGTGTGTTTATGTAGATTGGCTGTTTGTTTTTGTCATTAAGTTGTTTTGTAAGTTATGGATTAATTATTTTATTGACTTGATCTGATGAATACAATAATAGCAACGATATACCGAAGGACTATATAAAAATCATATAACTATTCACCAATCAGGAGAACGCTCAATATTAATGCACATAACAATGTCGATCGTTAAAAACTGTGGAGAACGTCTGACTTCCAGAACAACCTTTGACATGTCGTGCGCCCGATCTGTCAATAGTTGACACAGGGTAAACTCCAGGCAGAGGTGAAGGGGTCAACGTACAGGGCCTCAGGCAAGGTGGGAGGCGTGTTGAATATTCTTTATGATGGGCACGATTCCAGGTGAGTGTTCCTACGTTACGTGTAGCTATTAATTATCTTCAAACCGGCTGTGTTCGAGCGCCAGGTGTCGCTTTTATACGTAGCGTATTTGGTTTATTTGACCCCGAAAATAAGAGCCCTGACAATTCCATTAGTTGTAGTATAAGCGACATGTAACGTTATCACGATATTCGACTTGCCTTAAAAAATAACCGCCCTTCAACAATAGCGTAGCTCACTGTTTTACGCAGTGGTCATTTTGCTGGTACTTAGCACATGTATGGAATGTTAACGTTAAAGACACTCAAGTTAGGCCTGGGAAACAAACACCTTATTCAAACATATTCTGATGGCGTCTGGAAACCAAGGCATGAAGCTCGCGCATTCCACGTAGTACAGCCGTCTGAAAGTCATGTGTTGCCTATTTATCTATGAGATGTACTGAAGTTATTTGCAATTTGACTCATTTGAAGAATGAACCACCCAAAATTATGTCGCTTTCAATGAATAGAACAACGCTCTTTTATATCCAGGCATGTACATGCGTTGAATAAACAACAAAATTTACGCCAAATAGCAATTACTCAAGCAACTGGATATGATTTTGGAAACGGTCAGACATTTCAGATAACATCCGTTATCTTTCGCCATTGACACTGAAGAGATCTCGTAGAAGAGCAGGTTTTTATATCCTAACTATGAATTGATATGCAAAAGAGTCTAACTGGGTTAATAAAAATCGTCTGTCATTTGCATATTAATTCATAGTTAGGATAAGAGCCGGCTCTCCAACTAGATAGAGTTTTCCGGTTATGTGCAAATTGCTAACGTGTTGCGATGACTGGAAATCATACATAATCGGCCATTTTTTTAAATGTGACGGTCATGATAGCCAAATATGATTTTTGTAAGACGCCACTTACGAAGCTTGCTTTCAATTGTCAGCAAAAACGTGCAAATTAATTTCAATCATCGTCCATTGTGACTCGATGCCCTGGTCGTGCCAAGGCCAATATGCATTTGTGTACCGTCATTATTGAAATCACCCGTGCACATATTATCTTGCAGCTCATCAGATAATGGAGTGAGTGGAGCAGGCAGTAAACCGTTCTCGGTCTGCCAGGTCCAATGAAAGTGGTTTAAGGAGAATGAAACGTACGTGCGGCTGGCATATCAGAGTTAGTTTCCTGCTGTGTATCCGCTCTGTGAAAGGTTATTTGAGAAAAAAGTGCAGTCATCGTATCAAGTCCTCAGTTGAAAAGTATGCCATACTTTTAACATGTACACTGCTACCTAACCCACAAACGTCATTATGGCCCACCATTAAGATCACAATTGAACGTTGTCGGCATGAACTTCATATGGTCTTCCTTTTAAACCCATGTCTGTTACACTAACGCAACAGGCTATTAGTATCTCAACGTGTTTTCCGATGTAAACGTCTATTCAGCAACTCCGATCGTGACCCTTCGAAGATGTACATGAATTATTAATCTAGAATGGGCAAAAATATTCGTGTTACATAGCTGTTTTTGCTGTTTTTGTTGTTTTCTTCTATTTATGTCATTGATATAGTCGACATGTCGGCTGAACGAAAACCTAATGCCAAACGTTTTAGCTCAAAGTAGACTGTTTTTTTAGTCACGCGAATCTTTCTGAAGTATAAAAGTGCACATGTACGTGGATTAAAGTTCACGAAACAAACATTTCAGATACGGGTCACGTAACGTTACTTCAAACTGTTACCTCACTTCAAACCTTGCGGAGGGAGCTGCAATTACCTAATGGAAACGGAGGGCATCGATTTGCTAATTATCTCCTATGGCGTGTGCGAAGGATCTTCCCCTTTATTGAACACTTGTGTGAGTTACGAACTTAATGCAGTCCCGCACAAATTACACGTAAGAGGCGGTAGTCAATCAACCATGCATAACACGCTGCACAATTTGGTATGGTCTTAACGCTTTTAGCGTATGATATTGTATGCAGTCTAAGAGCGGCCCTGGTGACTGGTTGAAGCTCATGTTGGGAGCAGCGCTATCAGTCCCGACAGCAACCGTACATGCAAGGGCTCTACCGCTGGAGAGGTAATACCGTGACGGCCCCGCCACTGTATGCCAAACGCATGGTGAGCATATTCTATTGGTAACGTTACGGGAAGTCAAATGGTAAACGTTACAGTCAGACACCGCCTTTCCACTAGGGAGTGCGACCGCTGTGCGACTTGACAGATCGCTCACCTAAATTCATACTAGTCTATAGATAAAGAAAAAATGTTTGTACGTATTGTGCGCTTCGCTGTCTTTGAAATCACACAGTTACTTCTTGTCTTATAGACCCAGTATTATGAAAAGCTATGGTCCGAAATATCCCATTTTAGTCGCTGTGCGGTCGGTCAGCCATCGTCGACAAGAAGACAGGGGGCCGTAATAATTGGACGCGTGCTTTCACACAATGGCATTACAGTGAGACTGTTGAAGTACGCTATGTTCAAGATACTATCATATCAAGTATGCAATATGTTTATGTATTTACAAATGCATGTTGAATGGAATTTCGAACGTTTACCCTAAGCCTTGTATTCATAAAGCTTCATTGCAGAAAGATAATATGTGTGTCGACTTGTACTGGTCTGCGATGAGTATGGCGTGACCGGTGACAATTAAGCGCCCTTCCCTTCGTTTTTGGAGATATATAAATCAGCATAATAGGAAGCGTTGCAAATAAAAGTCAGTAAAAGTTTTGGTACGAAAAAGGGAATAAAAGCATCTCATATTTTATTCAGTTCGATACGTGTAGATATTGTGTCATTTTCTGCAATGCTTGTTTGTTTTACATCGCGTCTATACAGAACAATTGCAAGCGTTTAACATGAATGATTTATGTATGCGTTAAAGCTTGGTTAAGCGTACATAACATTCGGGAATATATCATTACCTGACGGGTGTTGACCTCGGTTTGTAAAATATCCTGCTCCGTAACAATGTAGATTTTCTCAATAGGCCTTACAAGATACAAAATGCCAGCTGACAGAATCAGTCACATGTGCCATTCAATGTGACGAGACAGAAATTTATTTGCTAATTGTGAAGTTAGCCGTGTCAAAGCCGCTTTGCACTTTTAGCCAAATTTACCTGAAAAATGATGACTGGTCCACCTGGCGTCACGTTCTCTCCTAATCGTTCGTTGTTAATTTTCTGATGTCCTCGCACAGGTACAATGACATGACGCAGGCTCCAACTTTAGAACGACCACAAAATGATCATAGCAACGGAGAACTGCTGTACTCATAAGTGACGACATGGCGATCAAAGGTACCTGGACATATGTATATATATATATATAGAGAGAGAGAATCTGATACGAGTACGGAAGGCACAATATGCCACAAAATAGATAAGCTACTGCAATCTGGTTTTCAAATTTGGCATAGTGTAAGAAGGGAAGTGTTAGGGCGTTTGGGGTGAAACATGACGGCAATCAGCCAATTAAGCGAGCCGGCCCATGCAAACAGCTAAGTTGAGCTTGACGATATGATAGTATCCGGGACCTGATACGGGTTTGGAAGTCACATATCCACAATTTTTAGTACGAAATAGTTCATGGCAGTTTATTTTGCACGTTCATGCCCGGAGACTAATTGCATGTACATGATATAAATATTGCAGATGCACTTAATGTAGAAGATGATCATATGATTGTCACTGTATTTCTGCACGGTGTACATGTCCTGTTTCTTTTATGTAAAGTTTTTTTTATCAACTCTATAGCATCATTGCCGAAAACATTTGTCCATTATCTGTTACAGGCCTTCTGCCTCATTCTACGTTACGTAGGGTGACGCTCCTAGTGATCGTCCTGGCTACCGTCATAATTCTCCTTACGAATATCGGCCTCCGAGATTATGTCCGCCATGTTTTCCCACAATCCGTCACCAGCGTCAGCGTATCATGTAAGGCGGAAGTCACTGCCCCACCCGTCGTCCTCGTCGACGCCGTTTTCCCGGCCAAGATCGAAATACTCCGCGGGAACATCAAGTTCATCCCCCAGTCCTACGCCACAGTTCGCTTCAGCCCAGGCAACACCGCCCATGTTCCAACAGTGACGTTGTACTACGGTGTAGGGACGACGAACTTGACCGTCTCCAAAGCCGGAATTTTCTATCTCTTCGTTACCGTGGAGACGCGAGGTGACCACGCCCCTACCGAGACCTGCCAGGCCAGCGTCAGAATCAGGGCCGCTCACCTGTCTGACCGAGAGGTGGGGTATAAACTGGTCCGCAAGGGGACGCTGGAAGGCAATGCACTGGAGTGGAGGGCAGGTTTCGTGGTGGTAGAGGGTCCCGTGACTGTGCCAAAGTCAGCCACACTAGTCGTGAACCCAGGAGTCTTTGTTTTGCTGCATTCAGGAGCGAGGTTAAAAGTTCAGGGGAAAGCGTCAATCGGAGACCCAGCCGGTCAACCCGTCGTCTTTACAGCCCATCCGAATGAAAGTGGCGAACGTAAGCTGTGGGGTCCTTTGTGGTTTGGGCAAAACTCGCTAGGGGCACTGCACAACACCTGGCTTACGCAAGGAGGCGCATCTGTATATCAGTACTCCAGGTCAGTAAACACGACTAAAGTGTGGTGAACATGTCTCCATCCATCCATCCATCCATCCATCCATCCATCCATCCATCCATCCATCCATCCATCCATCCATCCATCCATCCATCCATCCATCCATCCAGTGCATCCATCCAGTGCATCCATCGATCCACCCATCCATCAAACACACACATTGACACCCACACAGACAGACAGACAGACAGACACACACACACACACACACACACGCGCGCGCGCGCGCGCGCATCGCATAAACCATACGTTATACTACATGTTGATGATTAACATTTATATTGCGTTATTCCTCATCATCAAAATCATCTTTTTCTCCGCACAGATTTGCTGGCCGTAGCGCTGGTGCGGTATTGAAGGTTGAGGAGGGAGCGGAGGTCGACTTTTCAGACGGAGGTATCGTAAACAACGCCGGCCCGGGAGTGGGAGGGGAGCGTTGCACAATTAAGGTAAGCAAGCCTGAAAACTCTTAATTTAGTTAGGTGATATCTTATTATCATCATAAAGTATTTTACAAAGATGTGTCAATCAGTTATGTATGTCTGGTAGTTATGCTTTTAGTTCATCTGTAACGGTACCTTTACAATCTTTACACTCTAGCTCAGAAATATGATCATCTCGAGGTGCAAAGATGGCGGCTACATTCAGCAGGCAACTGTTACCATGGAGAACGTTTACGTCACCGAAATCGGTCGTAACCACGTGACATCATCTCATCCAATCGGTGACGGCTTCACGTTTGACCAGCCTAAACAGTCCTCTTCCGGGAAAAAGTTATCACGAATATCTAACAGGTATTGGATCATCTCTTTATTAATTGATCAGGGGAAATGTGATACATGGGGCTTTGAACTGCATGTGATCTATACTTTCAAACATTAAAGATACATTGTAAAATCGCCGGATAATCTAATTGCCCTGCGGCAGAAATTTTCGAGCCTGACACACATGTATGATTCTCTGATGGAGCGATGTTCAATAACAGGACAGGGGCGTGCGTACATTTGTCGCAAGCATATGTATGCTGCAGATCAGTGATACCATTACATTTTATCTAAGTCCATTATATTTTATCTATTAATAAGAAAATGTTTCATTTTGTTATCATACGCACTTTCTAGTATTTCTTGCTTATTTTCTTCCTCGTCAATATTTTTCAGTGTTTTTACTGGTGGAGGCGGGGTAGGAATAAACATTACCGGGCCCAGCCTCATCATTGAGTCCACCATCGTGGAGGATTTTTCCCAGGCATGCGTGTCAACAGCCGGCAGGGTGAACACCGTATCCATTCAGAACTCCATCATGCGCAGTTGCTTAGTTGGTCTCCGCGTAAAGGATGGCAAGCTACGCGTCCTCGTGAAGAACAGCGTCATGGTTCAGAACAAGGTCGGGGTCTGGTATGGAGACAGGGATGGGACAGCGTCTAAGAGTGGGACTTTAATCTTAGAGAATTCTCTAGCGATGGTCAACAGTGAAAAGAACTTTCGGGTTTTCAAGGGAGGGCTGGAGCAGCCTGACACGAACGCGGGATCAGAAAACGCGAAACTGAAATGCTTTTTCGTGAGTAGAAGCTCCACCGTTGCAAGCCGTTCGACGTTTAGTTTGAAAGGCTCAGCACCTTGTCAACAGCCAGAAATATACCTTCACCATGCAGACTGTGAATTCACTGTGGATCTGTTACCGTCCAAGTGTTTCCTGTCCGGTTACCCACCCACTAAACTAACTCACGTCCAATTACAAAGACTGGATCTGTGTAGAGACTGCTGCAAGACCGTGTCTTCTCTAGAGTTCGGAAATTACGACCATTGGAGCATGAGAAACATACGGGACATGAAACGCGCCACTATTTACACCGAAACGCCCAACGAGGGCTGCGGAGTGACGTTTTCTACAGATCTGTACCAACACACCGACGGCGACTGTATCGTGCAGAAGGTTCACGTCAAGTCAGCCTACAGCAATCTTCATCACTATCAGGTGAATTCCTTAGGGATTGTATCTTATTGTCAAACTTGTGACGTCAATCTCAAGATACCGGTCATGATTGGTGAACAAAAAGTGTCGTCACACCTTAGCCTGAGTATCTTAATTTCTTTATTTAGTATCAGCCTGGTTAGTATACCGGGTCTCCCATACGAGTCCCTGTAAACTAATCAGGCTGATACCCAGAATAGTCACACCTCTGATGGGTTGTCAGATTAAAAAGAAATGGTAAAGTAGAACTGGTATTTTGCAACGCTCTTTTCTTAACATCTCCTTTTCAGAATTTTTGGGGTCATTCTAGGGAGTCTTTTTGCTTTCTGCAGTGATGGGGACATCTAACTGCATTCTAATGTGAGTATTCTGTAACAGGGTGAGAGCCACTTGAGAGAGCTTAAGGCGCACTACTTGGATCGGGTAATGCTCACCAATCTGACCGCGAAGTCATTCGGCGTGAACTTGGACTTCTCACACATCCCGGACGGAAATTCATCCGCATTGATCAAAGCATCAATGTTGTGTCCTTACAGTCAACAGGACACTAATGGACTTTCAGCTTTCGTCACCGAATTTCTACCAAATATTGGCAAGTATCTGGTCGGAGCTACATGTATTTTTGTCATACTATTAGGTTAAATTTTAAGAAAAAAAATTATTAGTATTTTTTTTTATATCTGAATGCCATCTAAGAGAGATTGCATGGTCGTAATTCAAAATGTAAACTGCAAGTGACAATTTCAGAACTATAAAACTTGCAAGAAACTATCCATTCCTTGGAGTTATTATGATTATACTTATTTGCTTTCCATACCTCTGCTATGTCTTGTATTCGTTTCTTTAAACTTCAATTTGAAGTTAGACGTGATCAGAATGAATTGGCATCGTTAATGTCGATGTACACATTTATGAAGTCAGTACACAACTAGAACCGGATGGTCCCCCATAAGCTTGTTCTCCGTGCTTCCCCAGGCATCTACACGCGCATGACCATCAAACTTGCTGAGCTCGCCCATCCCAACAACTTCCACAAGTACGTGGCTTTTCAGTACATTGGCAACTGCATGAAGTCAAAACACTCCGATTTCGTGAACATGGAGACCAACAACTACGTGCTCATCGACAACGACCGTTGCCTGGTGCCGGATCGGGTCGGGGACGGCGATATACCGGCAGCTTACAGGTGAACGTGCGAATATCTGCAGTTTGATTCAATGCCGCTTTGAGCGTTTTTGTAGCAAACGCTTAGATCAGATTAGACTAGGGAAGTTTAAAGAATGTCACTTCGACAAAAACAGCCGTGCCATCTCGACAGTAGTATAGTAGTTCGTACACCAATCAGTATCCTCCAAAGAAACATAAACATTCTTTTAGTTTTTGTACGATTTTCTCGAGTAACATTTTACCGCAGGCGGCTAGCACAAACAACAATAAAGTCAGGGTATTAAAAGCCAGTGGGGGTGAAGATTTGAAATATCATAATTAGACTACGAAACGGGGGGTGTAGAATTTTCATTGGGATTGAAGAGTCGACAACTTTACGTTAGCGTTGATTGTGTTCTAATTGTTGCCTTTCTTCTGTGTCTATTTTTGTTCCTATAGATACCGACTTGCTCGCCTGCATGAGATCCTGTTTACGAAGCGACATGTGTGTCAGGTACCTGCGTACATTATCCACAGGCTGAAGCAGATGAACGCAGTATCATCACAGGTACACATGCAGACTCCAGACATCCGATCAGGATTATTGAGGGTTGAAATACATCTTAAACACACATACTGTGCCTTTACAGTTCTCTCCAAATCTGTCACAGCTCGTTATTTTTTTTTCGCAATGAACAATATTCATCATGTTGGCTTCTGGCATTTTGCAAACAATGAATAGGTTTTAGTTGAGAATGGAGGTAAATGCCTATTTTGTGCTGTCTCACATTTTCCCCGCAACACGAAGGGTTTTTCTCACCGTTTGTTTGTTTGTTGTTTGTTTGTGCATATGTCTTTGTTTGTGCACGGCATAAAACGAAATGTTTAACGTTGTAAATGGATCTGTATGTATGTGGTCTGTGGGTAGGTGTGAGTAGGTGTCGAAATCAATCTTTCAGTGACTTGCATTCTCATAACAAACAGGTTTCTAGCCTTGGGACGCAGTTTCGGAAGGAAGTTGAATCGCACCCTGCCATGGCGCCGCTCGTGTTGAAGGAAGACCCCGAGATCTACGAGGAAGTGGACGGGCGCGTGTCTGTCCTGGTTGCTGAGTACAACGCTCTTTGTGAGGGTTACAACACCGACAAGTTCGACAGCTCTCTTAGGAAGGTGTACAAGACGTCACCAATCATCGAATTATACTTGGTACACGGCAGAGACTACATCCTCGCCAAGTTCGCGGAGGGTACGGTGGCGTACTTGAAAGTTGTCGGCGGTGAGGCGCGGGAGGACATGGACGGGTACGTGTTCAATGGGGGCCTAGCTGAGCTGGTAGCGTACCACTTGGACCGTCTACTCGGGATGGGTCGAGTGGCTGTTGCCGCTACACGGCGACTGCTCCTGGACGGGAATGTCCCGATAAACGGCGTTATCAACGTACAAGGGGAGATGTTGGAAGGTTTCAACGGTAAAAAGGATACCCTGCGGCGGTACCTTACTGACGCTGAAACAAAGACGCCATCTAAAGGCATACAGTGGATAGCACACAATCTTAAGAAAAGTCAACATGAACTTTATCTAGATGTTGTTGTTGTAGGGAAAATGAAATCTCCAAAGGAACATGTAGAGCTGCACCCTCAAGTTAGAGAGTTTTTCAAGCACAGTGCAAACTTTGTTACGCTCGAAAAAGTTGGAGTGACAATTCAAATGTTGCGGGATCTTGCCGACATTTTCGTGTTCGATTTCTTGATTCACAATCCTGCAAGAAAAAGTCTTGCTATCTCGGAGCTGCGTTTTGTTATCAATGACAACGATAAAGCATTCTGTCCTGACGTTTCAACCAAAGCGTGCGATTCCATTCTCAGATGCCCTGCATCGCTTCAACCCGAAGGTGCCCGAGCATCAGCGGAGAAGCACGACGCTTGTCCGAAGATCTGTCTGAATGGTAACGTGATTCCTTCGGACCAATTCGTGAACTGTCGATTTACGAAGAAAATCTTCTCCAGACTCAAACGGTTCGGCGACGAAAAAGCACCTGACAGAATGCTCTTGTCTAAACTACGACAATCTCTTTCGAATGAAACTATCGATATCGACTCTTTCAAGTCCTACTTTGGGAAAGTGAGAATATATGAAGGGATTGACGCCAGGCTTGTTCGCTTGACAAGACATATGAAGAATTGCATGCTCAGATTCGGTAATGACATATTCATATGATATCAAAAAGGTTATTAAGATAAACGCATCTGACCGACGTATCTGTATATTGACGATATTGGTTAGATATCATATTGCTGCTATTGTTGAATATTGTCGTGAAGATGCATATATTTGATTTTTTCGCCATATGACAGACCTTACTGTAAAACATATTTAGATGTGTAGTGTTTTCAGGCCTTTGTAAATAAGAACTTCATGATCTTGTTCCTCTCCATATTGCAATACGATGCCTCTACTCCCAGACTGCTATACTTAGCCCACCCCTCGCCTTTTAGATGATGGTGTGTAAAAAATATGAAAAAAAAGACCATCTTCTTTCCCCATGCTGAAGTTACTTGTTCCCGTGAGTGTGATAGATACATACACACGTTATGCAACATTGAATCATGTTCCACGCCAGAGAGATATCTTTTTGGCTCCAAAACCTTTGAATAAAATCATTGGGTTAAGATGGTCAGCTTTCGTCATTATACTTCTGAACTTCAACATTGACACCAGATAGAACAGTATACTGTTGTAGTTTTTGATATCACGACGATGTAGAGCAAGACTTCCTTTCCAACGATAATCAGTCATTTCACATTTCATAGCATGATGCATTGTGGGTAAACGTAAAAGCCACTTCTTTATTGATATGCCTTAGACTCTTACTATTACCCACAATGCTTCACATTGCAAATGCGCAATTCTCACTGTGGTCTGGTTTATCGACGGTATGCAGTCCTAACTCTCTCTCACCAAACTTATGGCAACTTATAGCAACATAAAGAAGCATAAAAGGCATGACGAATAAAGGACTAGCAGTTTGGAAGTCTGAGATCTACTTTATTTTCTCATTAAAGTTCGTTCTGTAACTTTTATAATGAAAGGACCCGATGATTTTGACACGTGGCATATTTGCTTATTTGCTTATAACATATATTCTATGTCACGTGACCTTTATCGTCATCGGCATGCAAGTAAACGACCCGTCTGTGAACTCTGACCCGACTGGTCAAACTGTCGTCCATAGGAGGTCCTGGGTTGGGTTCTCGTTTGCTCCTGGTACAGCCAAGTGGCCTGGGGAAGAAAAGGGGAAACAAGACGCTAAGTAACAATCATGTTATTGAGATTTTCTGTCTGTTGTTGTTGCTGACCTTTCTTTTATGTATGCCGGTCCACCATACGCCTGGCATCGAATGAAATATTATGAATATTTCATGTTTGACATGTCTACCACCCCGACCCAAACGATGAGGTCAGGTCGAGAGACAAGTAAGATAGGTTGCATAAGAAACATTTGTTGCTTCGGATTTTTATTTCATTTTCTCTTTAATTAGGGATTTCTACTTCTTCGATTGCCTGCGCCCTCGAGCCCCGCCGACACCGAGGACAACAACACAGCCAGACACTATCTCATAGATGTTTATTCAACGTCGAAGAATCCAGTTAGAGAGTCCCTTTGTGATTACGAGAACTTCGCATAATCAGAATTTCGCCGATTTACAAAAGGACAGGATATGACATCATGAAGTAAAATCTTACGACGGTCAGAGAAAAGACATGCCTTTGGTCCGAATTACACAATAGGTCGTCCTTACCACACAAAGTGCGTACATGTTGATATTAGAAGTCCTCCTGCTCGTACAGTCGGTCCAGGAACTCGGCGACAGGGTCGCGCCTCCACTTCTGCTGGGACTGGCTGTACATGTCCTCTTCGGTCATCGCTCTGAAGGGAAAAAAGAACGATTCACGTTAAACTGTGCAACAGTGCCATCTTGCTACTTGTTTCGACACTGCAACGTACGTCACTGAATATTTGAAATCGACTGAACTTGAAGTGACAGTCTGGAGAATGGAGAGTGAACACTGACATTAATTCCTAGTAGTGCCATTTAATGCACTTCAGTTTGTACAATGCACATCGCAAGCTCTTCGGTTACAAGCCGCGATTATGAAGTGGTCACATCTTTCCATATGCAAAGCTATAGAAAGAGTATCCGAGACATAAAAGCATTGAGGGTATTAGCCATTTAGATGAATGCAAAGGTAAGGAGAATTAGTACTGAAGAGAAAGAACAGGGCTAGTACACAAAGGACACACATTTTAGATATGGTCAAGTGGCAATGCTGGCTTAGTTCTATCCTTCTCCACTAGATGTGACTATCACGTCCAATTTGCATGTGGAACAGCAGTGCTAGTGAGGCAGTAGTGGTAGTGAGTGAGACAGGCGATATGGCTTAACGCGCTGTCGTTTTCGTGGCGCATTGTGCAAAAGATCATCGTGACATCAAGTGTGAAACGGTGCGTCCGTTGTTGTCATTTGCTTTTTTTTATTAGTGAAATACGGTGAGCATTTTGATGTGATTTTATCCATTGGTGCAGGGTGATTGTCGTGAGTTCGTGTATGGTGCTCCAGGCCGGATTCCGGCTACCTGGTCTTCCCGAAGCCGAACAGGAGGGTCATCAAAATCTTACGGGCCTCGGACGCCTCCTGTCCAACAGGCGGATGGTCCATCGGCCCCTGGTCTGTCAAAGCTCGTCTCTTCCTGCTAGCCGCTCCCTCCGCTGCGAAGCGCTTGGCCACCCCGCCCGATCGCTTCCCGACAGCCTGAGCCAGGAGATCCTTGATGTACTGACGGGCCTCCGCCTGTTCAAGTCGGGCGGCCAGCGCGCTAGTGACCCCCTGGTCGCCCAGCTGGCGCTTGGAGGCTTCCAGGGGTTCCTGCTGTTCAGCCGGGCTGAACCTCTTACCGATGGCCTGAGCCATGAGGGTCTGGATCATCCTCCTGGCCTCGGCTTCGCTCAGCTTGCTAGCAAGGTCACTGGTGAACCCCTGGTCGCCCAGAGCCCTGCGATCCCTACGAGAACAGTCAAACAGTTTTGTTATACATATGAATATCCATGAGGATCATCCATGGCAACGGACAGTTTGATCAAGCAAGAACTGTTCATTTGGGGAGAAGATTCAGAGATGTTGCTTTTACTATCTGACCACCAGTTGCACTGCAGCAAGTATGTAGTGTGTGGTAGCAGTACTTGTGGTCTTTATGATGATTCCAATAGCTGTCTAAATGAAACGAAATGAATGTTCTTGCTTGCGCACTTGCACTGCCCCCGCCGGGATGATGCTCAGAACCTGCACGCCGGCCTCACCTTTTACCCTGTTTAGCCATGAGGCTTTGGAGCAGCCGGCGGGCCTCGGCCTCCCTGAGTCTGACGGACATCTCGCTGGTGATGGACTGGTCTCCAAGCTGCCGCTTCTCTCTCACTCTACATGAGACATAAGCAACATTCTCGTGGTCCTAGAAAGTCATCATCGCCCATCGGCAAAGTTTACCACCTGCACACCCTTCTATATCCCTTAGAAACGGACACAATATTACACGTGCACTAATGGTAACACGAAATAGAAAAACCGAATAAGCATAGATGATATTTGACAACTAACAAATACTTCTGATCCGTTCAGCATCTTCTTCAAAGCATTGAAAAACAGTTTTGAATCTATGTTTCGAATAAAATGGAAACATTTCGCTAAATCTAAAATAACTAAAAATGTAGCAACCTGGTTGGTTTTGTGTTTAGAAACATCGTTTGATATGATTTACATAGCACTACTATCTAAATATTAGTTCTTTTTCCTATGTAAAAAGCCATCTACCTCGTACGTTCTATAAATATATACTGTGGGTCAACAACGTTAATGTCCGTACATTTGCAAAGCAAACACCCCTACGTTCTGTAAAACCATTTGGTGGACATGTCACCGTGTCAGGTATTTGATATCCGACATGTTACGCTCCAGTATACAATGTTAATAGCCATGCTTATGCAAACCTCTCATGTTATATGGCACATCAGTGGATTGTTTGAGCTAATATTTGGATACCACGATCACCCGACAGCTTTAAAGAGAGTGAGCGTCTTTGATCCCAGGCATTGATGCACCCCGGCTGTTGAGCATTGTCTGTGTTGGTAAGAGCAGAGGGACACAAAAGGGCACGTCACACAGCAGATGTTTGTTGTATTCCAGTCGGCACCTCACTAAAATGCCTGTCCGGCTTCGACAAAAGCCACAAAAAATGCAGTTATGTTTTATCGTCTCAATGGCAATGAGACGATTCAATACATGTTCTTTTTGATACGGAATCAACCACGTAATCTTTGTTCACTTTATCTATTTTGATTTCTTGAAAATCATTGATTGAAAATTATAGAGTCTTGCTCCTGTGATGTATATTGAAAGTGATATTCATTTCGATATTTTGCCTAATCCTTTGATTTCTTTTTTTCATACCTTGTCCATATTTCAGAAATTCTTGATAAACAATTTTCTAGAGCTATATTCAATACCGTAATTTTATACCGATTTAGCCTAAAAAATGCCCTGCCAAGTTATGAAGATCAATTCACAAGAATTACATTACTTTATACGGTTTCATCATTTGGATTAGCATATCATAAATGCAGAAGCCATCATGGTGTTAGTCTAGCGGCATAGTTGAAAAATGTTGCAAACTAGTGTTAAAGTAAAAAATTTGGCACACATAACTTACAATCAAAGGCATTCTCATAAAAAAACGTACATCGATTTTCTGCCCAGAATCAATTTGGTGGCTTTTATAGCCATCTTCAGACAAAAATGTACCTTTCAGACTTCCTTATTGTGAAAGTAAAGGTGCCCTATCACTGGACTT
Source organism: Branchiostoma floridae (assembly GCF_000003815.2). Taxonomy (NCBI): domain Eukaryota; kingdom Metazoa; phylum Chordata; class Leptocardii; order Amphioxiformes; family Branchiostomatidae; genus Branchiostoma; species Branchiostoma floridae. Next base: position 8,755,288 of record NC_049982.1, read on the forward strand.
GCGTCAAGCAAGCGTCACTGCGGGGTTTGAAAGATACACAACAAATTTAGAGATAAAGAACAAATTTTCTTCCTTTTTGTGTATTTTGTCGTCTTCTAAGTCATGCGTTTACGAATTACGCAATATCTAAATTATAAAAATCGGCGAAAATAGCAAAACAGTGACGCAGTAAAAGAACCCCGCATTGACGCAAGCTTGACGCAAGTGCATTGAGAATGTATCTTTGATGACCTGAATTTGGATGTCTATGTCATATGCCGCCCATAGGAACTCATTCACATTGTAAAATATTTTTAGGGGGGCCGGGTGCTATTCTCTGACCAAAACGGTTGAATCTATTCGGGAGTGAAGTAGTTCAGCCTTTCTTCTATCACTACAGTAAAACCCCTGCCATGACAGATGCCACCTGAGGATACGAGTGGATTTCACGGAATCCGGCAAGCTTCACTCAGCGTCCTTTAGGATGTCAGTCTTTCTTATCCTTGTCAATCTATACACCGCAGATATCTCCAAGGGGCTTCTTTAACGCAGACTTCACTCTGTGAATGATGCTAAGACATCAATAACTTACGACTATAGACCCAAGCAGCTACTCTCTCCGATCTGATTTCACGAGTAAATTCTTACAGGAAACAGAAAAATATGCGTTAACGTGATACCTTTAACGTTTCCAGTGTTTCTGAAATCATAATTAGTTATGAGCAAGAATCGAAGTGATTATTCAACAAAGTCAAACATGGTAAGTAAAACAACACATATGTCTTCTACAGAGAAGAAATAGGAAGCGATAACATACAATCTCGACTTAGCTAATAGCTTAATATACAACCCAATTATGGATTTACATATTTTTCAGGTCTAGTCAGAAAAAAAACACAGAAACAGTAACCTCTTTTTCATAAGCTGCCAAATAAGCACAACGATCTCACTGCATTTAGTCATTGCAAATGGAATATATTCATGCGGGGCAGGAAATGGCGTTCCGTTTGACACGTGCTTCCAGATAAAACGTCATCGGGGCCTCAGGGCACTTCATTTCGTGATATCTACGGGCTCTTACCGCCCGAGTGTTCATTGAGTGTGACTTGTCCAATGGATACAGAAAGAGTTATCACTCTAATGGTATGAAGTCGTCACGACGCGGTTTCGCTTTGTCTATAGATGGAATCTGTGAGGTTGTCATTACTTTTGGATCAGTTCCAGAAACGGTTTCGGGACCTCCTCCAAACTTTATCAGAATAGAAATGCTTGCTACTGATTTGCACTGCAATATGCAGACGGTTGTAACTCAGGATAGATCTAGGAGATGCAGAGGTTTATGAAGCTACATAAACTTTAGGTAAGCGTTACATTTGAAGGAAGTATGAGGATGCGAGTGTCCCTTTTCATCCAGTGTCTTTTACGCGCTCGTCAGGAGTAAGGATCACATAAAGCCCTGTCTGATCTAAATTCGTCACACTCGCCATCAAAACTTCCAAACGTTTTGTCCCTTTAAAACTCTCTTCCACAAAAAAATGTCGTTTTACAGCCAGCTTTATCATGAACAAAACGTTAACGCCCGTCAACGCTTTGTCAACGCCCGCGTTATCAAGCCTTTAAAATGACCTTTCAGAGCTCATGCAGGAACGCACAGAGCTTACCGTGATCCCTGGATTAGCACCCTCTATCGGAAGTGACGGATGATAATAATAAATCTGTTCCCTGAAATGAAGTTGAGTCGTCATGATTCCAGTAGAAGCCGATAGATACACGTGGTTTGTCCCATCGTTAAGTTGATAGAGTGAAACGAAGTGATAATCCGTACCGGATTTTGTGGACGTCCGGTCGAGAGGAGGACAATTCATTATGTCCATTCAGGGGAAATCTATACAGTAACCAAACATCATCTCAGAAAGAAGGCTACATTTGGGAAAATGTATTTGGTCGTGAAATAAGGTTAACTAGCCGAAGTAAATCAGTATCATTTTCTTTCGAAACTCATATTTGTAGATTGACTTGACTTGACTTAATTGAGATCCACATTTAGCTGACAACATTATGTTGCCAGCTATTCTTCCAGTGGTTAACTCATAAGCTATAATAAGTTGAACATGATATACCCAAACTGGGAAATTTGGCGAGAGTTTGGTGAAGAAACAAAAAAAAGAAATATCCCTGGTTTCTTTTACATTACATTGTCGAACGTCAGCGCTATTAGGCGACAGAAGGTTTGGTTGAGGAGATAAGTGACCAAAATTGCTACTTTATCCTTTCATTAAGACATATGGCTGGCACCAACATACACAGATTCCGTTAACGATTTTGTATCAGAAGCTTTGGCTAAGAGTCGTCCCATGCAGGTTTGAAAGATGACAAGACAATATGTGTATTACTCTTGACCACGATGACCCAAATCTTAACAGTCCAGATGCTTTAAGTGACAGGCCATCTAACTCAGTAACGATAGTACACACACTGCACTGCCACACATCAAGTTCCACCCTCAAAATATCATTTCCAAGAACTACATATTATAGAACAATCCTCCTCGCGATTCATTTTCTGATGGCTAAAGACTAAACATTTCAAGACAAACATTTCACTGCCGCTCAATGAGCCTTGTTTTGTGGTTGAATGAATTAAGAAAAGCTGGAAGTGAGCAACAGTTGTTTGACCATATGTCCTACTTGTCTTTCAATCAGCACTAACTTCAGCACCAAGGCCAGTAGCGCAAAGTTCTACGTGCAAAAGTAAGCATCAGCTACACTAACGCCAAGGTCAATCACACGTACTCTTTCAACCATACGTACAATCCACAGATCCCTAACCCCGGCGTCGTATTTCATACGCCTGCGAACTAATTTCCAGAGTGGCCTGGAAATCATCATGGTAGATTCAGTCTGAATGGAAAATGCAACAGGTTCTACGGGCAGGACACACTGTACAGCATAGCAGGGATCATTTGTGAATTATCGGATTGAGTTATTCTATCAGTGCAGACAAACGCCAGGCGTTTCTAGGATTGAGACATACCAGCCGAGAATATGTGATATCCCATATGTAACGTTAAGGAGAGGCCAGCCGTATCCACCAACAAACCAGCAGACCAAAACCTTCATTACCTGGAGCCACTATAGTGACGCCAAACAGTATAACCATTAGCTGTTTCAATACGTTACATATATATATAAGTGTATGGTCGGTCAGTATTTTCTAGGTAGGCAGTATTTCATCAGATTATTGACATCGAGTCAAAGCGGCCAAAGTTCTTCGGAAGAGTATCATAAAGACATTCACCAATCTATGACATTAACAGCTATGATAAAACCTTCATACTCGTTTCAGACACATACTACTATTTCATAGTTCCTCGACTCTTTTGTCGTCTTTCCCATGGCCGTGATGTTCTTAAAACGCCATATTCAAAGGCAGGTATGTGTTCCAATTAGCTATCGTTTCAATCGCAAAACTATTACTTTCCGTATTTTTACGAAATAAATTATGATAAAAGTACGATTAAGAGATTCTGTGCATCATGGTAGAGGCAACGTCACGTACAAAGTATGACCAGAAAGATGTAGACGACAGAAACAATACTGTGTGCGTGTGTCTTACCGTGCCAATGTGGAGTCGCCCGTCGGTAAGGCTGTCACGGCCAGTAGAACTAACGTGTACGTCAGGAAGAACAGCAGCCAGCTCAGTCCGCAGCGCATGGTCGTCCTCTTCACCTGTTGCCTCACCTGGCGTCGGTACGGGAGCACGGAGAATGTTAGCAATGAGTGCAATCCGCCACCCGTTCTGCTCTCTACTACTTTGTTGTGCGGATCCACAGGTCCGAATGTCCTGTCAGAGGGGGACCGATGATTTATAGAGGGAGGCAAGGAGAGCGGGTCACGTGGCCTGGTGACGACTATCCCGGGAGATGGACTCCCCCACTAATTTCAGAGGGGGCGATAATTCGGCTAATTTGTTTTCTTCATTGAATTCCCAGGCGGCCGCGATGCGGTTAATGGACCGCAATAAAGAAGACACGAATAAACTAATCTGTGTATGTAATAATACCATGCAGATTAGCTTTACGAAACTAAGTTTAGGAAGCACTTTATGTAATGAAGGGTCAGCGCTGATGATGTGTCTAGTTCTTAGTGCAGATAGGTCCCGGAAAGTGCTTTTTTTCAGCTTAAAGCAAGCGCAGATTGGCGTCATTTGTAAAACTGATCATCTGTTATTGTGCGACTTCTGAAATTGCACCCTTTCTGTGTTGTACCGTTTTACCGTTTTAGGAATTCAATGGTTATTTTTGTACTAAATAAACCAATCTTGCTGTATGCTTGCGACATTAGAGTCGAACTTAGCTCCAAAATGTAAAATGAATTCCACATATTAGATTTAAGAAAAATTACATAATCAAACGCGATTCCTCACCAGAAAAATCATTACGTTGACATTAACAAATATTCACCACTAAAACACTAAAGATAAGAGGTTTGTTGACGTCACGACGTGGGAGAGACATAGTTAATGTATCTAATGTGACGCCGAAATCTAGAGACTCCTTTTGACGTTATTCAGGAAAAGTAGGTTTCTAATCACGTTTAGCTATGCTTTGTAGAAAGACCTGGAGGCATGGGTACTTTGCTGAAAGAGTTATCAGTGGGCGTTATGTGATGAACGAAAAACTCTCACAAAGTGACTGTTTATTGATAAATATCTACTACTGGCACAATTTTCTGTTTCTTGGTATATGCATCACGTATACATTGACCCTACAGATAGTAAGCCAAAATGACCCAAATAGATTTCAACAGTGGCAACATTTTAGTAAGTTGGAAAGCACGAAGGAAGCGATGACTGATGCGCCAATACTCATGATACTGCTCCCCAAACATCCTCGGTAATTGATAATTAATGGACTAATTATCAGCACGACTTTTCAGAAAGTGCTATCTAATGACAGAAACTTCATGTAAGCGCTCATTGCCTTTTTGGCACTTGATAAAATGAAACGTTATGGAAGCAGCGTGTTGTGCAAATATTCCTTTTTCGGGCCGTGTTTACAGAAATCAGCTGACAGCTGCGGGATGGCAACATAAAAACTTTTCATTTCTTGTTCCGTGATGTTTTTTTACACTGAAGCTTGTAGCAGTAGCTGTGTTTCTTCGTGATGTAAACTTTTAATGACAGAACGGTATCCAAATGCTCCCAACCCAAAACACTCGCGTACATTACGCCCACGTTTTCTACATGTAATGAGCGAGGAAAACTACGAGTATTACGAAATGTATTATCCGATTGAAACTTATAGCAGTCCACGAGAGTTTGGATTTCAGTTTACTACTTGCCTCATTCGTTCCATACTGGCGCAATGTTTTGATGATGGCAGAATCATTCGTCACATACGTTACAAAATCTTTGCATTACTGGATGAAATCTTTAGCATATGTTAACAAATGCCTATAAATAATGCCACACAGTGATATTTCTACTAGTACTGTCCATGAACCCTGGTAACCTTTAATACCCCAGTGATGTAAAGGAAACCCGTTTTCCATTATCTCAAACTTGTTCGAAGCTAAATCTGTATTGAGATCTGGGGTTTGTTATACAAAATTCAAACATGTAAGATTCCATGAATGAAACCCTTTCTAAAGTCTTAAGGTATGTGAACTTTATGATTAGATTACCATGCAGAGGACAGGCGAGGTCAACAGCAGAATTGTGAGATAAGTCTTTAAGCCTCAGGTTGGTAATGCATGGTCGAGACCATATGGATAAGCTGTAGCGTCAGGTGGTGGGGCTAGGTAATGTCACAGTTTCAAGTTAATGGACTTTCTATTCAGATAAGGTAACAAAATGCAAATGTAAACTTCTCCAGAACCCAATCAAAATTGGATCTGATAATGGACAAAATATCACCCAAACATAATTTCATGAAGCTTGTGTGTGTGGGGGTGTTATTCGAAACGTTTCGTCACCCCGAATTAAGGTATTTGAAAGGATGCTGATGTCAAAATCTTATAGTGGGCCTACGTTATATACAAATCTGATTGTGGCCTGTACAGTAACGTTTCGCTTTTCTGTCGGGTTAAGGGACCTTTAACTTTGTTTCGCCGCAGAAGATTGCATTTAGGCACATCTTTTCTATCTTAAGTAATGTATTTTAACGTATGCTTTTCAAGGGAAAGCAAATCGTACACTTTCAATTCTAGTACGGCAGGATGAGGAACAGTATCAATTCGTGCAAAACATTGACAGTATATGCGTGGGCTGTATAGAAATGAAGTGCTCATTGATTAATTATGAAACTTTTGATGTCCCAATAGGTCTAAAACATTTTCTTTTCGAATTCTCAGAAAAGAATTAGCGAAGTTAGTATGACGTGAAGGGGAAGCTATGTATCATACAGTAAGACGGGCGTTGTGGTGTTGCTCCCAAAATGAGCGATGTGTTTTCAGCTCGTCAATTCCCACTGATAGCCCGGTTCTGCCTATTTATACTTCCCTTTATTAACCGTTCTATAAGATTAATTACCAAGAAGTGCCTGTTAATGACCCGAAATCGACCATAAGGAATGGATGCATATTGGTAATGCTTAATTTTCGCGAGGCTAATACAACTAATTAGATTTTCGATATGCACTTTTAATTGAAACTCCATTGCAAGAAATCCATCACCGCTCGGTTGTAATAACGTCATTTTGAAAGGACAACGCATTAACAGACTCTGTGGGGAATATATACTACATAAGGAATTCATCTTTCTCATCCTACTTCCTCGACGTTTACAGATGTAAACTTCTCTAAAGTCGCAGGACTCACGCGTGTTTGTGTAGGGGGTCCTCTGGTATTGCTTTTAAAACATGTCCCAGCATTGTCGTCATTGTTTTGCTTTTATATAGCACTTCTCCTGTGAATTAAACTTTATCTAGGGCAATAATTTCCAACAAACTTATACGATAATCATACACTTAATACATTTCCCCCTGAAAACATAATCACGTGACGTGTAACGTGTTCAGGGAGCTGCGATATGCTGTGTGGAGGGTTGAATTTGACCGGTATATATCGGAGTATTTTAATGTAGTGCTTTACTTGATGTGCGAGTTAAAGGACAATGTCGGATAGCTTCCTCTGAGAGCAAAACACTATTTTAACTCAGATTAAGATTACCACGAAAATTTTTACACACAGAAAAATAGCTACTCTTCTGGCAAAGCGTGATGTTTGAAACGTAGTTCTTCACTTCAGCGCTCCCAAAGCGCTCCAACGCTCCCTTGCAAATATTCAGGTTTTACGTTTCCGACGTGTTTCCTGCACGGAGATGTGGACTATGTCAACCTCAGGTAAAAGTGACAGAGCTTAGACACAGACGGGACAATACCTGAAGCTAACATGGCGAAACGGTGATCTTTGCTACATTTAAGTGTACACATGACATGATCCAGGGCCAGTTGTCCATGATTGGCTCCTCGAATGCGGTTGTAATTTTTGGACTCCCCTTCCCACACTCAATCCCAAGTATCGCAGGAGCTAACTGAAACTGCAGATGGAATCGTCCTTTTTGCCCAAGCACTGAATCCGTGGCAAAGTTTTTCTTTCTACGTTTAAATCAGACTCTATTTTTTGTTTGCATTGGACAACAGCAAAACGCTTGGGCAGCATAGAGAACATACTCTTTGAACGAATCAACTGGCAGACTGGTAGACTACGGTACATTTGAAACTCCAGAACTTGTTGTTAGTCCGACAGGTCAAAATATAGGAAGTCGTGTTACTTTAATTAGGTCCTGGTATGCCTTAAGCTGCGATACAGCGATACAAGCAAGGCAATTATAGTTCCAATTGGATGACCTACGGCCTGAAGTAAGATCTGTTCTGGGCAACTTGTAGACAGACTGTCGGGAAAACTCATTGGGAACAGCGAGTCTTGCTGTGAAGCAAAGTGGATACACTTTTGCCCTTATTTTGTTTTCCAATCTGAAGCTGTGTGACGCAGAAAAGATGGCCCAGAACCGCCTGGTATCACAAAAGAAGGTACACAAGAGGCGTAGACTCCTCGATGCAGTCTACTCAAAGTGATGAGGAAACCTTATCAGGTAACAAGTAAGTTAGTTTCCAAAGTTTTGAAATTAACTTACTCGTGATCTTACCGAAAAATCTCAAACCAATTGAATCAAATCATGTGATTACTTAATGAGTCCCCAGTCACCATGTATGACTCACAGTACAAAATTGCAGGAGTGTCCCCAAACAGAACAACTCCGATCCGATCCTCATCAAATTTTGTTCGGCCAGGAGGATGATTGATGAGAACTTCAGCGTTAAACAGCAGCAGGTCAGTGGTGGCAGCTGGTATCGCCATCAAATCGTGCTTAATCTTTCCCATGAACACACCAATCAATCCTATACGTATACCCGGAGAATTAATTGATGTGTTCACAGGTTACCAACTAGAGAACTTCCCTGGCAAAAGGTCGTGTTTACTCAAGTCAGAAGCTGGACTGCGCAAATGGTTTGATGAGTAGCAAGAGTTATACTGAAGTAGTCATGCGTAAGGCTATCCCCTGCAGCTGTCAAACAAGTTATTTTCCATAGCGATTCAGTTTCGCTTGTTGAGCGCATTTCTGGTTAAGTGAGTGAGAGATGCGTTTTAGTTTTGATATTTTCTAGGGCAACTTACCATTCTTAAGTTTTTAGATTGTTATGGAAAACCACGATGTTCAAGATACGGGATGACCAGTGACGAAACTCTACCCGCAAAACTCACAGGAATTTGATGTGTATTGTAGCCTTCGCTCGTGTGCATCTCCACACACATACAAAATCGACATAAAAAGTCCACAATCTCTACATAAAGATCTTGGACATAGAACCTTGAAATAGCTCCTCCTTTTCGGTAACAGACTCAGAATCAAAAACACAAAGATAAGTGTCATCTAGCTCTGAATCTGCTACACAACTCGTCCATTGAATTCGTCCTATTTTCCTATTGATATGAGAAGAGCTGGATTTTATGTATTTCATCGGAGCTTATACTTCGAGATGCTTCGATAAATCTCTGAAAACGCACTTTATGATTAGATAGAAACTTCGAAAGCCGTACACCACCAACCATTTCTAACTAACGCCTTCCTTCTGCACATCGATACAGCTACACCAGAGGGAACTCCTGGTAAAGTGCTGCGATGAATTGTGGATACACTTTTGCCCTTATTTTGTTTTCCAATCTGAAGCTGTGTGACGCAGAAAAGATGGCCCAGAACCGCCTGGAATGGCACAAGATGGTTCGCAAGAGGCACAGACTTATCAATGTAGTCTTCTCAAAGTGATGAGGAAACCTTATCAGGTAACAAGTAAGTTAGTTTCCAAAGTTTTGAAATTAACTTACTCATGATCTTACCGAAATATCTCAAACCAATCGAATCAAATCATGTGATTACTTAATGAGTCCCCAGTTACCATATATGACACACAGTACAAAATTGCAGTAGTGTCCCTAAACAGAACAACTCCGATCCGATCCTCATCAAATTCTGTTCCGCCAGGAGGATGATTGATGAGAACTTCAGCGTTAAACAGCAGCAGGTCAGTAGTGGCAGCTGGTATCGCCATCAAATCGTGCTTAATCTTTCCCATGAACACACCAATCAATCCAATACCCGGAGAATTAATTGATGTGTTCACAGGTTACCAACTAGAGAACTTCCCTGGCAAAAGGTCGTGTTTACGCAAGTCAGAAGCTGGACTGCGCAAATGGTTTGATGAGTAGCGAGAGTTATACTAAAGAAGTACGTAGTCATGCGTACTGCCATCCCCTGTCAAACAAGCTATTTTCCATAGCGATTCAATTTCGCTTCTAGAGAGCAATTCTGGTTAAGTGAGTGAGAGATGCGTTTTAGTTTTGATCTTTTCTAGGGCAATTTACCGTTCGTAAGTTTTTACATGGAAAGCCGCGATACCCAAGATACCCGGTGACCAGTGCTGAACACATTGCCATACAGCCTAACCGCCAAACTCACAGGAGGTTGATGTGTATTGTAGTATCGCTCATATACATCTCAACACACATACACAAAACCAACATACAAATGTTAATGTTGAAGTCCACAGTCTCTACATAAAGATCCTGGACATGTTGCCTTGCGATAAATCTTCTCTGTCGGTAACAGAATCAGAATCAACAACACAAAGATACGTGTCCTCTGAACCTGCTACACCACTGGTCCATTGAATTCGTCCTATTTTCCCGCTGAATCTAGAAGAGCTACATGTAATGTTTTTCTTTGGAACTTTTACCCGAAGATGCTTCAATAAGTCTCTGATAATGCATATTTTTTCTAGGAGAAAGACTTAGTTTGCCAGCCATGCATCGCAACCCGTTTTTTAACAAGCGACTGTCTTCCGCGCATCGTTACCATCTAAACCAGAGGGAACTCTTGGTAAAGTGCTGCGATGAATTATTAAAGAAAAGTAGTTTGATATCCAGATTATCCTTACCTACCTTATTGGATAGAAGTGTAGTCTTGCTTGTGAACGTTTCCTCTCGTTGCCTTTCGTTCGGGTGATGTTGCTTAGCTGAATGAAATGGCTGGAATTGGCCCCATATTTAAAGGGTCCGAAGAAGGGGAAACCAAACATCCTTTGTAAACGATATGGCAGGGACAATAAGGAACATCGTAATAGTCGTAGTTTTATTGAAAGGAAAAACAAACTGTTGGTGATCAAAGGACCATATGCCAGCTTGGGTTGGGCCTTTACTTCCGATAGCGGGGAAGGTAAGCTGGTGTGTTATTGAAAAGAGACAAAGGGAACGGAGCACTACAGCAAAAACCAATTCAACACTACGTCAACAGACATACATGTGAGTAATGCATTCTAATATACGTACACCACTTACTCATCAAGAAGGTTTCAATTACAGAAAATATGTGTAGATATCATTGTGACAAATGCGGGATGCTTGATACGAAAAGAAATCCCATGAATTGTTTTTTCTCATAAAGTTTCAGCGGTGACGTAGGTTAGATGGATGTCCTAAATATTCTTTTATTCTCAGTGACATGGAAGTGACGTACAGAGGCATTGTGGGTGGAATTGACAAACGACAACCTGTTGATATGACGTCATACCAAGTCTTACTTTCTGCGAACACAAACGACAACGCCAAACCAAAAGTTTCCACACAAACTTTGTTAATTGAAGCAATTCGTCATCAGAGGAGAGTACACATGCACACAATTTATTTTCGTGTCAATGCTTATTCTGTTTTTGTTGTTGTTGAAAGTTTGTTTTTTCTGCTTTTCTGAAGATGATAGTGTGTTGAAGGGTATTGAACTCTGCACTCTGAAATCTATCATCTGTTGGGATAGAGTAACGTCAACCCATACGTACAGGCATAAGGTCATAATCTCTCTGTGTGACAAGACTGAAATTTCAAACCCGGCTCAAACAAAGGCGGGGAATTCTGATTTCCAATTTGCGTCTGCCGAAAAGCGTTTCATGTCAGCGGCGTTGTCTGCCCCTTTGTGCCCCTGACACGGCATATGCGCACGAACCATCAAGTACACTCCACCCTGTCAGCCACACCGTCGCCGTGACTTTGTGATCCCGGACTTCTAACGTTACACGCTGACAGTAAACACATCTTATTTCCTACAACGCAAAGCGGACTGTTTGCTGAAAATATATATATTTGCAACTTGATAAGAGTGTGTCATAAAGTCCGTCTGAAGCCCGCTCTGTCCATTAAACAGGGAGGAGGAAGAGGCTTGAGGTCTGTTTGAATGGTTTAAGGACCACTTTGGTGTACCACTACGTTTACATCTCCTTTCAGAGTTAAACAAATGTGTAAGTGTAGGCGTACACGTTGTTGTCTGTTGATAAAAGGAATGCCTGTTACCTTACCTTTAAGGTAAAGCCCATGATGTTTGAATGGTATGCGTTTCTAAATGTTTGAATGGTGCAAGTACCACTTTTACTGCATTTAATACTAGTTATTTCTCCTTTTGATGTTGAACAAAAATGCTGGTGGGTTGTAGGCGTACAGGCTGTATGGTGATAAAAGAGTTACCTTCTCTTGAAGGTAAAGTGTATGATGTTGAATGCCATAAGTTTTTTTTAATGTTTTAATGATATAATTACCTCTCTTGCTACATTTTTTCTCCTTAGATGTCGGTGAGTTGTAGGTGTCTGGTAATAAAAGGGGCGGCTCTTACTTTCCCTTGAAAATGTTTAAATGAAGTGTATGATTTTAACCTTATCATTTCAAATGGTCCACAAATGTTTCACCGGGATAAAGATAAAGGCAGACCAAGGGGAGATTTCTAGAAACGAAGTTAAGGATGATTCTGAACATATCGAGACAAGCAGTTCTTGAGAGACCACTTTACTTGTCAGGTTGTCGGAGAGATCAAAGTGAGTCCATTAACAAATGTCGGCATGACTCAGGTTGACAGATCAAACATGTTTATCTTCGTTGACGCTGACTGGTCCGGAAGAAGGGTCGAGCGAGATCGCTGTGTACGGGTTGGACCAGGTGTAGGGGCGGGCGCGGGCGATATGTACAGTGGACGTCAGTGTAATGCAGAATTAATCTTCTGCGCCTCGCGGTTTCCTCCAGTCGCTGGTTACTCTGTGCGCTTCTGGCTGGGCAGCGCTTCTCATGGCTGATGAGTCCACCCAAGCTCTCCCACAGTACGCACAGCAGGACCTTGGACCAGCACCATTTTCTCCTGTTCTTTACTTCCTCATCTGTCTTTCATCCCAAATCCTACTCTCTCTGGCAACTTAACACCTGTTGTACCTGCACGACAAAAGTAAATACTTAATAGTTCTCCGATAAAACACACACGATTCTGACCAAAATACTCAGGGATGATAGTCCTAGGCCCTTTCACTCTTCTTTATCATACATGTTCATGTAAAAAAAACTTCAAAATTACAAGCAGCATATCATGCATGTACTTGCGGACCAGTTCCAGTCAGTTACAGTCAAACACTCTGAGGCTTTTCATAATGCTCCCCCCCCCCTCGCATGAATGAATTGTTGCTGAATTTGTTGTAGCACACCTAGAACGGCTGATTATGTCACACTGAATGACTTCAATTCACTTCTTCTTGCATCATGTTCCTCTTGCATCAACAATATGACTAATGCAACAAACCTTAGATTCAAAGCTGTCAGTATATACAAGAGATAGAAGAATAACAAACGTCAACATGCTTACTAGTATATCACAACTCTTCTCCTCTATCTCCGTATTGCTGAAAGTTAGATTTGACTATAGCGCCTTATTATGATGGACGTTGTAATGACTAGGTTAAATGAATGAATGAACTTTAGTTTTGGCAATCGCAACTGGCACAATCTAGGCAACAACAGGGATAATCTATTCTACAACTATAACTACAAGATATTATCCATAATAGTATATATCAAAGTCACGTGTGGGTGATTTAGGATTGAGCACATAAATCGAGGACTCTGTGTAACCTGTAAGTATATTATTGTGAAGTAAGATCACAACGTTTCCTGCCATTAAAACCTTACAAGAAAACGTCAGAATGTACGTCACGTATTTCTTGGTGTTATGTAAAGGGCTTCACGGCGCCGACGTCCTAGGGTTGTGTGGCCACGGCATGGAGTGAGTCTACCCAAATGTTAACGACTGTTTTTATGACATGTTTTTTTTCGTAGAATGTATTCTCCATTGAACAGCAATGCCACATCTATTGCATGAATCTTCTGACAATAAACCATTTCCGAGTAGGTGCCCTACGTTTAAGCATTAAATTGCTAGCGCTCTATATAAAAGACATGGTATAAAATAAAGTGTTGGCGTCAGATGAACACATACAGAAACTAGATAACTTGAAAATTGTCGGTCTTGTTCCAACGTACATGGGAAGTTCAGAGAAAAGGAGTTTAGTCTGAGTGTGAGTGGGTGGGGAGAGTGAAGGACTGATTCAGCTGCCCTGGAACAGTCGCCATGCGGTACCACTGAAAACTGTAAGCATTTGCAATTCTTCCCATCCCAATTAATCATTTGCAGAGCAAACAAATCACCGACCAAAATTGTTTTCCTCTGCAGGCCCAAATGTAACACGCAGGTTCTAAGTTCTTAACATATCTGTATGTACCTTAAAACACTTTCATTGCAGCCGCCTACCCGCTATCGCGTCAAGCACCATTCTATAGCTAGTAGTAACCACAACGGGGTTTTACGAAGCATTGTTTCCGCTTAAGTGTATAAAATTATTCGTCAGCTAGGCCAAACGTTCGGACTGAGCTGGTGTATTACGCCGAAAGGTGATCGTGCCGGTTATACAGACGCAGATCTATATAGATAATGCAGATAAAAGTGCACTCGACAACGGTATTTGCAGGACATATACTTGTGGCCTCCTGTGTCGTCTGACACATGAGACAGGTCGGCCCAGTAGGCTCGGTCAGTAAGAAACCTCTTCATGTCACTCCAACCCATGATTACTGCTAAATGACTGTTGAAGACTGTTGCATTTTGAAGGACGTCCAGAATCATTCATGTCTTTGCCCCAGGCCTGTTCTGAACGAAAACATACCAGTGGTAAATTTGCACGGTGAGGTCAGAGACCATTGTCCTAGAGTAACCCCCTCGTGACGAAAGGCAAACACAGACCGGTCAGGTGAACGTCACACGGGGGGACAGTACCGGGCAACATGGCGGACGAGTCGTCCCCGCTGGTCCGGAAAGACAAGGTAAGAGGACAATACAAGTACGGCGAACAGTGACCTGTTTTTCACAACATGTACAACATATAATTTGTCAGGAAAGATTTAGACCATGCCATATTCCTTGAGAGTCAGTTGTACTGAACTACGGGCACCTGTTGTGTTTGTTTGTTAACGTTCCATATTTGGATTCCTATAGCTTAATCACATAGCCGGGTCACATAACGAACTTTGCCCCTCGTTGAGCTAGCAGATATGTCACAATTATTCCTAGTACTAGGACAAGAAAAGAGAAGAGCCTAATATTTGGCAACGTACCACAGCACCCGGAAGTATCTATATATCTCACAGCTGGCTGTTGTATTGCAATAGTGACACAGCTGTTTTATTTATAATATTTGGGATACATTCTACAAAACATACATTCAGAAAAACAGTAACTGTTATTGATATTTTGGCAGGACTCAATCCACACCATAGGCATTCACATAAATATATAAAAAATATTTGGATGTAAGTTGTGACGACCCTGTTCTTTCCAGGCTATCGGGTCATAAACGATTTTACATGTACCTCACAGTAACATCACATTAAGTTTTACTTGGTCCTCGGTTTATTTACTCTGAGGTAATCATTGCATCATGCTTAATGCTACCGGCGTTATAGTAGGACTAGACGTCAACAACATAGGTGGCAGAAATATATGCTGACGTTATCCTATATCTTAAACACTGCTGTTTCTGCATCTTCTGTACCTCCCTTTGTTTCAGTCGGAGAACGAAGGAGGGTCCGCCTTCACATCCTCGCTGGGTGCTGTGATCACGTGTCTTGCCAGCGCCATCGGAACGGGGAATATATGGAGATTTCCCCGGATCATCGCCAACAACAGTGGAGAAAAGGGTGAGAAAATGATATAACTAACCTTTTGCCACCTAAATGTAAGGCTCGACAGTCATCAGAGACCTGGAAAAAGGTGCAAACCATCGTATAGAGAAATAAGAGGCCAGGTGAAGGCGTTACGTGTAACGGATCCCATTTCACCCAGTTGTCCCCTGTCCTGAAAACGATATTGGCTGTTGAAGACAGCGTTTTCCAACAAAAATAAAACAAAGATATAGTTTCAATGCGCTGAATGAAGATACTTCTCAACAGATTTGGAGGTTTGCGGTAAATGTACAAGTCTAGAGTAATGTGCTATGTTTCCAGAACTAGTTCCATAGTTCCGTTGATGCAGATTAGACATCCAGGTAATAAGATATGCCATAAAGCAGTTACTCAAGAAGCTGGACATGATTTTGGAAACGGCCAGACTTTTCAGATAGTGTCATTGACGAAAGATAGTGGGTACTATCTGAAACGTCTGACCGTTTCCAAAATCCAGTTGCTTGAGTAACACCTTTTTGGCATAGTTTCGTTGTTTGATAGTAGCGGAATCAGAGCCTAACTCTGTCCAGTTGCCATCTGCACACTCAGTATTTAGAACTATATTTCAAAAGAAACTTGCCCCTTCCTTCTAGGCTGCCTGCAGTTCCTGATCGCCTGGGTGCCGTTCCTGATCCTATGGTGTGTGCCTGTGCTGGTGATAGAGTACGGAGTGGGCAGGTACACGCGGAAGGCCACCGTCCTGTCCTTCGCACGGCTGCTGGGGCCCATGTACGGCTGGCTCGGCGCCTGGATCGTCCTCACCAGCTTCATCATTGGGTAAGACCCCCCCTTTCCACTGCGCTCTCACTGCGACCTAAATAGGACATGTGTAACCTTCGATTTCTTACTGGGTATATCATACAGCATGTAAACGTGAGACTGCGAGGATAACAAAACACACAAAGTGCAGAAAGTTTCTTTTCTATACAATTCGTTGAGCGATCTGTCAAATTCTATATGTCGCAGAGAGAGCGCAGTGAGAGCACCGTCCTAGTGGAAAGGGGGTATAAGCCATGCGTTGCCCGCGTGAAGATAAGATAAAGAAAGTAAGGCAATGATCTAATTCATTGCCTTAGTTATTGAAGCCGCGTATCTCCTGTGGTCAATTTAGGTTACAGTTAACATTATGCTTTGTTATCTCCATGAAAAATTGTGTTTTGTTATCTCCATGAAACTTTGCGTTTTTGGTGTGTCTTAGCTGTGTTTCGGATACTTGTGATCATCATAACTTTAGAACTTCTGGATGGATTGTAATGATATGTAAATATGGATTAGGAAGGTCGATTTTGGGCCCCCATATTGTATGATGTATGTTTGTTTGTATGCATGTATGTATGTGTATGTTTGTATGTATGTATGTATGTATGTAGGAATTTATTTTGCCCTCCTCCTCCGTCTACCTGATAGAACGTTCTTGAAGTCCATGCCAAGCTGCCCAGACTGATCAGAACAATCTTAAATCTACAGGTGTGGTTAACAAAAGATATCACAATGGCCACTGTGCAAGCTAAATTTTGTGTCAAAAAGTTGTCATTTAAAACGCGTCAACGATATTATTTGTGGGATTCAGTTGTTTCTATGCCGTTATCGTCGGCTGGTACCTGTACTACCTGATCATCACCATCGGCTGGGAGCTGCCAACAACACACGGAGAGAGTGAGGAAATCTTCAGACATTACACAGAGGTACTTAGTGCCCATGGTTTATATTAGTCCTCTAGTCGGGTTCGACATAAATAACGCCACATACACTTGTCTTCATGTCAATCTACCCCTGTTCAAGACAATAATCGCGGACATATATGTCTTGAGAACATCAGAGCAAAGAAACAGAAATCGTGTCATATTAAAATCCAGCATTAGTTTGAATATTTCGTGTCTTGAACTTTTTCATTATATCACAATTAGTAGTATTTGTGTAATAGAGGATCAAGTATTTCACAATATCAAAGTCTGACCTAACTATAAAATTTGATTTCCAACATCTTCAAGAAAATAGAATTAGAGGGGTGTTTGTTTCTAAAATGTGATATTGAAGAGTTTATTTCACATCTTTCCCCAGCAAACAGCCTTGCCTATCCTCACTCATGCCATCATTGTGGTCATGACAGCGTTCGCCCTCCTGTATGGAGTCAAAATTTTCGAACCGCTTTTCAAGGTAAGAAACAGCCAAAACGTTCTGTTCTTAATGTTGAATGTCAGATGTTCACACACACATGAACTGATCGAACAAACAGAAAAAGTAGGCTAGAAGGTTGGGTATGAACGCAATGAGACAACACACAAAAGTTACTCAAGTAATATTGGATAAAATATCTGAACAATCAGAAGGGCAGCATCTCGTCGTGACCCTTACCCAAATAACTCATCTGAATAATTAGTTGCTTCAGATAGTAGTCTCCGACGACGTATGCAATGTAAGAGGCTACCAACTGCCAGGTACATTTTGAATTGTGTAAACACAGCAGCAGTGACACGCGCTAATAACTCTGTCCAGGTGATGATCCCCCTGCTGCTGGTGCTGATGTTCGCCACCTTTATCTGGTCCATGACGCTTCCTCACGCCACGGCGGGCGTCACCTTCACGTTCTCTGCTGACTGGGGTAAGTATAGCCTGTGCATACACAATCTGTCGCTAGCTGGGGTTAATGCCCCCACCCCCCCAAACTTAACTGTAGTTAAGGAGCCGTTAGGAGCGCGATTTTATTCAATCAAGTACATAAAAAAAAACTTGATTATGTATTTCAATTCACGACCGACGAATATTTGTATTCAGTATCGCTTGGTATTAACCGTGTGTACTGACTGGTGTTCAGGTTGAGGAAAAAGGAAAGATATATATTTAAATGGTTATATAAAGTTACACGAAAAGTGTTGCAGGCAACATGGTGATACAAACACAGCAAGGCTAAATTTCTGTTCCAGAGGAGATCGGGAAGCCTGGTCTGTGGGTGGACGCCCTGGTGCAGAACGCCTGGGATACAGGTCAGAGGTCATCAGTACTTGTACTTTTTAACTTTGAATATTCATTGATGTTTATCAAAACGAGTATCCAGCAACATGGCTTAGGGCTATGCTATAGTGTCAGCAGTAGAACCAGCTGTCTCTTCCTTCTTCTCTCATGACCTCAATGAAAAGCGACCTGCAGGCCGATTTGTGCTTTATAAATGAATAAATGTTGGAACAAAATCAAACAAACAAACATCTTCTGTGAGGCAGTCAAATGAATATTAAAAACAACAAGCATCAATAGATAGTGCAAATAAATCAATTCAACTGGTTGCTTTCATTACTTACAAGTTAAGATGTAACCATTTTGTGGACAATAAGTGTTATCTCAGAGATGAAAATGACAGCTGAATCAATGCACAAAGCTTTCTGCTCCAAAATGTGACCAGTACACCTCTCCGCAGGTTCTGGAAGTGGACTGTTCCTGGTACTTGCCACCTACATGACACGGACGCACGGAGTTGTCCGGTACAGCACTATGGTACCAGTGATCAACGATCTAGTCAGGTTCGGTGAACATAACGTTAACATTTTTTCGGTCACCCATAAACCTTTTTAGACCTACTATAATTAACGACAGGAAATAGGGTTGATGCTCCGTTTCTTCTTCGTTTTCCTCTTTTTCTTCTCCAAACAAATAAGGTCAATGGCCTAGACAAGACGGCTGTCACCATGGTTACTGGAGATGTAGCAGATTGTGCTTGTTCTATTATATTATGTAGAAAGTGACATGACAGAGGTGGAGGGGGGTGGTCACCATATATATGAATGTATTTGAGTGAGAATAAACAAAGCAGTAGTTTGTAAGGCAAGACCATGTAAAGGTAAACATTATGTACTTGCTTGTAAATGTTACGTCGATATTTTGATGGTACGTCGGGTCATATTTGTGAATTTTTATACTCCCTTCCCTCCCTCAGTTTGATGTGCTCTCTGACGTTGTTCGGTGTCGTCTTCTCCTTCTACCTGACAGCCAATCCCGGCATGCCCCTGGCGCCCATTGTAGACCTGCTGAAGGAGAACGGCCCGGCCAACACCGGACTCACACTCATATGGTACACATGTACAGGCACAGTAACACCGGACTCACACTCATATGGTACACATGTACAGGCACAGTAACACCGGACTCACACTCATATGGTACACATGTACAGGCACAGTAACACCGGACTCACACTCATATGGTACACATGTACAGGCACAGTAACACCGGACTCACACTCATATGGTACACATGTACAGGCACAGTAACACCGGACTCACACTTATATGGTACACGTGTACAGGCACAGTAACACCGGACTCACACTTATATGGTACACATGTACAGGCACCGTGAGTAACACCGGACCCACACTTATATGATACACATGTACAGGCACAGTAACACCGGACTCACACTTATATGGTACACATGTACAGGCACAGTAACACCGGACTCACACTTATATGGTACACATGTACAGGCACAGTAACACCGGGCTCACACTCATATGGTACACATGTACAGGCACAGTAACACCGGACTCACACTCATATGGTACACATGTACAGGCACAGTAACACCGGACTCACACTCATATGGTACACATGTACAGGCACAGTAACACCGGACTCACACTCATATGGTACACATGTACAGGCACAGTAACACCGGACTCACACTCATATGGTACACATGTACAGGCACAGTAACACCGGGCTCACACTCATATGGTACACATGTACAGGCACAGTAACACCGGACTCACACCTATATGGTACACATGTACAGGCACAGTAACACCGGACTGACACACTTATATGGTACACATGTACATGTAACGTTACAGATACAGTTGTGCTGTAGTATAACTGTATTATAACAGTATAATTGTAGATATAATACTGATTTAGCTGGGAACGAAACGGACAAAGAATACAAGCTTATAGCGATAAGCCATTCTTAGAAGTGATTCATTGGAGCGTTTGGGTTCTATCTCAAAGCGAATCCAGATGTTATTGTGTACGCTGACACCCACAGGGTACATGAAAAACAAACTAAATGTCCACTTGCAGAAGACAATGCATTACGTTCCTTTTGTTTTCCATTGATACGTGCATCTACCGTTCTCCCAGGGTCCCAATCCTGTACGGCACCATGACGGGGGGACGGGTGCTGTGCGCCATCTTCTTCCTGTGTGTGCTGATGGCGGGGTGGAGCAGTCATATCACCATTGTAGAGTCTGTGGTCAGGAACATAGAGGACTTCGGAGGTAAGACGACCATTCTAAATTCTCATCTACCATTCACCTGCATGTTTCTTTAAGCTAAGCCATAACTTTTTGACGACATGGATGCGTAAGACGTTTTGAAGAAGAAATAGATAAATTTATGTGTCGCCATCCTATTCTTGTGTTCAATTTGTTCCTATGCATGGCATCCTACAGTTCCAAGGAAACTGACTGTACTGGGCGTGACGATTCTTATGTTCCTGATTGGTCTGCCATCAGCACTGGACATCAACTTTCTCGTAAATCAGGTGGGGTTGTGTAATGATTTGCAGGGTTAATATGACATGCAAAACGTTAAAGTAAGGTAGAGCTTGGGATATGTTCGGGACAAAAGGTTGCCTGTGAATCCCATCAAAGTCTCAAACTGTTCTAATTTCGCACGAGAGGTTTTTAGGTGATCTGTTAGTAATTCAAGTAGTCATTCGGCAAGATTGCGCCAAGTCTGACTAAAATCGCGCTTCTAGCGGCCGGCCTTACAGTTCTCGGGGAAGGGGTCATTAACCCCAGCCAGCGAGATATCGTGTAAACACAGGCTAGATTGCGCTTACGTAATGGTAAAAGCCTCCTGAACAGACAAATTTTGTTGTATCGAATTACCTTGTATTTTTTCTTTCCAATAGATGCATTGATTAATCCAGCTGCAGATTTGGCTAATCCAGATTTGATCTCAAGTCCGTCTATTGTTTTACAGGATTTTGTTTGGGGTTTCTCACTTCTGTTCTGTGGAACTGGACTGACGATACTTGCTCTAAAGTTTGGGGTGCGGAAATTCAGAGATGTCGTTATTAACGAGGTACCTTCTCATTACTTTCACAGATTAAGGTCGAATATCAAACTATAGAGTTTCACCGCCTCATAGCCGTTGAATGCTGTTAACTCTTACTACTAACGTGTCATAAATATTTCTAATCAGTTATCCAAATAAGGTCCTCATGAGCATAAATCTATCCATTGATCACCTTCCCTGCCCAATTTACAGAAGTTGTTCAAAGTGTCTAGAAGGCTATTTTTAGCATTTCCGTATAAGCTATGCAAGTGAGCTGACAATTTGCATGATTCAGTCCACAGCAAGTATGAAAATTGATGATAACATCATCTGTAGACAATAAATCTAATTAGAACGTGTGAAGAAAACAAGATGGGCATAAAGAGATACTTACATTCTTAACTACGTGTACACAGACCAAAAGCTGCTAACAAGAATTAAAGCGATAAAACATAGTATAACACAACCAACAAAACGTTTATTCCTGCAATGATACAAGACGTAACACTGGTGTCAACAGTAAAATACTGAACATGGTGAGCAGGTCTATGACATGAAAAGTAATGATAGTTATCAATTCCATACAATGTACATCTAGTGCATTCATGTCTGTATCTACAGACGAGTTATGATTTATAGTGAACAATTAAAGCAATCAACAGAATAAAATAGTTTAATCTGCATTTTCGGAAAGGGGCATCTACGACTTTGAATAAGTAAAAGCAATGATATTCGTGTATGAAATAGACAATGTAATATACCACTTATGATACATGCATATGAACCTATACATTTAAAAAGTCTATTAATAATTTAAAAAAAAGTTGAACTTCAATTTAGATAAAGATTCGCAGCGAGAGGTAGGAGACCAAACTAAACATAACCAGACCAGTGCCTTGCTTTGCGCCATCGTTTGTTTCATGTGGTTTGGGAAATTTCCTCGGGCGTCATCTCTTTAGACATGCATGAAATTTTATGTCTGGTCGATAATCCACCACCAGAGTTATTTTGCATATGAAAGCCTGTTCAATCGGTCGTTCTTCCCTTCAGATGATGACAAATTTTCCTGCTCATGTCAATATTCTTTTGTTTGTTTAAAATGTCTGTTCATCATTTAAAAAAAAAGACAAGTTGAACTACAATTCAAGTCAAGATTCGTAGTGGCCCACATCTGAAGGCTTCTTTATACAGTACTTAACGTTCGCTTGTCTGAAACTCAATTTGTCCACCAGGGAGGTTGCACAGGACGTGAGATGTGCTGTGCTTACCTTCTCCGTTTTTCTGTGAGTCACTGTTGTACAACGCGCTGCTTTCAGGTAGACTCTCGTTGTCTTCGCCAAGTGCGCGAGGAGTTATGCCATCCACGTGAGATACGAGGGGCGTTCAAGAAGTAATCCACCTGACCCATTTCCCAAAGGAGGAGATTAATGAATCTTGGCACAATTATTAGTCTTTCTCTTCATAGGAATCACCCAGAGTTATGCATTTCTACCATCGTTTGATGCAGCTCTGTACACCGTTTTTGTAGGACGCCCCAGGTTGGTCCTGCAACAGATGCCTCATCAATGGCAGAAGAGGGACGACCAGGTCTGGGAGCTGTTTCCACAGACTTCCGGCCATGTTTGAATTCACAATGCCAGCGTTTTACAAGGTCATATGATGGGGAATCATCACCATAAGTTTATTTTAGTTCATCAAAAGTCTCATTTGGTATGCGTCCTTTCAAATACAAAAACCGGATCACTGCGCGACACTCAACTGGCTCCATTTCACACCTGGTCCATTTCACACCTGACTCAGTTCAAACACCTTTAAATCAAAAACCAAAATTAGTTCAGAGCTGTTTTTTGCAACATAACCCATAGAGATATGAATCATTACATATGCAAAATTTCATCTAGATCAGACAACTGGAAGTGGGTCAGGTGGATTACTTCTTGAACGCCCGTCGTATGCTGTGTTCTTTTGTATCAGCGTGCCGTGAGTCACTATTGTACAGAATCCCTCCTGTGGATGGAATGTCGTCTACTTCGTTCTTTCCATAAGGACCCTGACCGGCACTTGCCAATGGATTGTCTTTCTCATATTTGGGCTGTACGCTGTCAACTGCTGACAGCGACTGGTCCTGTGGTTGGGCGGGTGGTTGTTTGACGTTTGTTGCCTCTTCGTAAGTTTCGTTTTGGAGTGGTGTAGAATCTGCCTCCGGATCACTTTTGACAGCTTGTGGAGAGTCAGGGTATCCTATTGCATACGGCTTGATTTTATAGTTGTCATCTTGCTCTTGGTCGCCGATGCTGGTCTCTCGATGGCACTGAATCTGTGGCCCTGGCTCTTCATCGTAAGCCACGGCATATGGCTGAATCCCTGCCCCCTCGTCTTCGGCATAGGCCACTGCGTATGGCTTAATGGTACAGGTGGTTTCTGGTGTCTTGTCACAGGGAGGGGCGGGTCGTATGTCGGTGGCTGAGTTTCCTTCAGATCCTTGCAGTTCTTCCGGATCAGCGTAGGTCACTGCATACGGCTCAATATTTCCTGCTGTATTCGGAGGCGCTTCTTCATCTGCCTCGGGTGCTACGTCATGAGCAGCCGGTTCTGTGCCACTGCAAAACTCGCAGACGAGGAAGGCAGACACTGTTGCTAACACGAGCAGAAGCGGCACACAAAAGGCAATGGCAATGAAGCTGTTGACATCCTCGCTAATCACTGGGTCTCCCTCAAGAAGAACGATAATGTCTATCGCTGTCGTATGCTTAGAGGCTGTCATGTCGGTTGGGTATATCTCCGTATAGTCCTCGGTGACGATGGTCTCGTGGTACAGACTGCTGTTAGTGATTTGAGGGCCCGTTGAGACAACGTTTGTCGTGACGGTGGTGACGGACATTTCCTTATGTTGTGTGGACCTGTTCATTTGGTGTGGCCTGTAAGTGGTGGTCTGGCAAATACCCTTCCTGATGTTGGATGGAAAAAGTCCTTTGAGGTCAGCAGGTGATGCGCACGTTAGAAGGGGATGGAATGAAAGGTGGTATAGACGTCGTTGGTTGCAGATAAACCACTCGTCGCATTGCACCTTGATCTTTCCCATCAGAAGACGTACGCGCTGGTTTTGCTGCAGAGGCATGACTTTGCTGTCGATGACAGAGATGCGATTGTTCTCTAGGTAGACATATCGCAATGTCCTGGGCTGTAGAAGAGAAACGGTGGGTACAGAACGCAGGAGGTTGTTTTCCAACCACAGGGAATCAAGGAGAGGCAAGCCGCGAAAGGCTTGATGTGATAGGAAAGAGATCATGTTCTTGTCAAGATACAAGTGGTTTAGTTTGTCAAGGCCAAGGAATGCATCCGGTTCTGAGGGAAAAAATGAGGGATATGTTGATTAAATGGATATTTAATTATAAGTGCTGTCACATTTCTTCTCAGTATCATCTGATGCAAAATAAGATACATGTAGGCATCTGACGTTATTTGGATTATTCGACAGCAAATTTGGTGTTTGGCTATAGTGTATAATGTTCCTGCTATAGGTTTTGTGTTAATACGACCAACCAAGTAGTCGCCTCATTCAAAACCTAATGACGAGCCATTTCTATACTTGTTTAAGTGATAGATAGCCACCATGAAACACTATCACAGTGAAGGTGATATTGAGGGATGTGTTAATCAATGTACCGCTACGGTACTATTTGCTGGAATCTATTGCACAACTATTGCAGAGCAACTCAAATAACATCTTCGCTAATTGAGCGACGAAGTCCCTATCGACTTACCAAGAATAATGATGCGGTTGTCTTGAAGGTGGAGGCTTTGCAAAAGTGGTAGACCCATGAAAGCCCATCTCTGTACTTTGGAAACATTGGACCTTTGAATCTTCAGAAGGTGAAGATGTGAAACTTTGGAAAAAGCTCGTTGCTGGAGCGTAGACGAACAAAGGTGCTCAATGAAGATGGATCGAGTCCGTTTGATGAAGTCAGTCGGTATCGTCTTCAGACATATAGGAAAGCTGTACATGCCTCCATGTCCAGCCCAGCTGCAGGCGGACATCGCGCCAGACTTTTGGGGACAGCGACAAGCCAGGAGATTTGCAGAAGATTCATTGTCAACAAAACAGTTATTTGGACAAGGCTGAGCTACAGTCAGCACAAAGAGTACATGGTAGGAGACCAAACATAGCCAGACCAGTGCCTTGCTTTTCGCCATCGTTTGTTTCATGTGGTTTGCCGAATTTTCTCGGAGGGCATCTCGGTCTGGTGAATTTCCTCAGACGTCATCTCATTAAAGATGCATGCAATTTTATGTCTGGTCGATAATCCACCACCAGAGTTATTGTGCATATCAAAGCCTGTTGAACTGGTCGTCCTTCCCTTCAGAATAACGTTATGAAATGTTCCTGCTCATGTCAATATCCTTTTAGTTTTAAATGAAGTGTCTGTCAATACATGTTTCCTATTTACGTTGAAGTATGGAGTGCTTACGTTTCAGGTGTACAGGCTACGTCTGGTGATGGGTTGTACCAGGAGGATAATCAAAACTGGGTCTTGATATCTTTATGTTTATTAATATGTTTGGAGTTCCTATTTTATGCATATATTAGCAGTAGGTTTGGTGACCAGAACCTGGATAGAAAGTAGTACATCAAAGGATTAAAGAAAAAAAATATTGTAAAATGACATACGCTGCTATGTGTGTGTATGTGTGTCAGTGCGTGTTATCCCCCACCCCCCTCCTGGCAATTGCCCAGAGTTAGTACATTTTTTTATCATTCAAATATCATGTACCGTGCAAGATACTGATGTACCTGTCTCTTCAGATCCCGGATCTTATACCTTTGCAAAATAATATCAGGTGGCATAAATTATGATGGCTTGATTTATTCTACTTCAACTTTTCAACAGAAAGGCACATTTCGGTTTCAAACACATGCAATGCAGGGCCCATACCTATAGCCCATGTGTCCACCACTCAACCACTCAAAAATCGCGAGCGTAGCACTTCGAGAAATTGATATATAGTAAAAAGCCGCTTGGAGGCTCATTATCGAACTTGACTTTGCCATCCTGACACCTACTTATCTACCAAATATCACGACAGTCCATTCACGCCTTTTGAGATATATTGATTACGAACAAACACAGATGCAAACTCAGCCAATCTAACACACAATACACATGGAGGAAACGCACAAGCTTAACAAAGGACGTCGCCAAACTCAACGTAATCTATTTCTTGACTATTTCAACGCCAAGCGGACCTTAAAAACACAGTAGTAAGACCTGTTTTACAACCTACGCAATAATCTCCATTATATTATTATCTTTACAGTACGGCTACCTGTTTGATTGGCACCTGCCTGTCGTGTGGATCTGGGTCATTAGGTAAGTTTTGACGTCAGTAGGCTCCGCGTTTTTGTGCTGAAGGGATATCAGTTCTATCGCACTGTTTCTTGTCACCGGACCTCGTTGTTTCTTTTTGAAAGCGTCGAATTCCAGCAGGCTGAACGAGGTCAGGCAAGAGAAACGCCAAGTGCAAGAGAAGTGACATGCCATCGGAAAAAAATAGACTACTAGAGATTGCTAAGGAGGCTAATGTAAGACACGTGGAACCATTATGATACTGTCTATTAGTAAGTAGGGGCATCTTTTGATATACAGCGAGGGACATGATTTATCTCCAGGACCCATCGTCATCATCATCGTCATCATCATTATCATCATCACCTTCATCATCAGCAGCAGCATTGTTTATCCGTTTCCCTTTAAGTAGAAATAAGTAACACTTTCCTTAACAAATGATGAGTGCTAAGCAGAGAAAGTAGTAGTTCATGTCTTTTGTGTGACTCGGCCAGGGGTTGAACTCACGACTTGCCGAATGTAAACACTTCGCTCACTTGACCGTTGTACCTAGAAATGATGATGATAAATAAATAAACAAAAAAAAAAATCCGCCACAGGTTGCTGATTCCCGCGCAGGCGCTGTTCATCTTCATCTGGTGGACGATCGAGCAGATCCAGAGCGAGGTCCGGCCGTGGTACGAGCTGTGGCGGGAGTCTCTCATGATGTGCTGGGTCCAGGTCAGTGCGCATGGGCAGTAACACATTCTGCCTCATTAACGTCTCTTAGACGTTCTAAATTTGAAAACAAATGGCTTAGTTGAAGCGTTGACGTTGTACTGTACGTCGGTGGTGCTATGCCTATACACATTCACTGTACCTCATCATCCACAGCTACCGCCTTAAAATGACCTTTCGGGAAGCTCTAGACTAGTAAGAGCAACATGAAAGAACTGTTTTTGCTGTCGTGACTACAGCAGGACACCAATTGACGTATTTTGGTATTTCAGATTCAGCTTCTTATTCTGTCTCGTTTCTGTGATTCATAATTGTTAGGTGGCTGCGCTACCGCTTGGTTATTTTGACATCTCTTGCAACATAGATTACAATGTCAAAAATTTAAAGAAAACAACCTGAGTGACCTGAGTGCACATTCTAAACGTTGCCGTCTGTTCCCTCCAGTGGGCCGGTGCTGTGATAGTGCTGTTAGGATGTAATCTGATACTGGTGCGGTACTGGCCTGATATCTCCTACCGCTGGGGCATGTACAGACAACACATACAGGTGAATGTCATCCTTATTGTATTTGGCATTATCTTCCACTTTATATGACATACCTGCCTTTGGTGCTGAACACATTTCGCATGATATATCATACCTGTCCTGGGTGCTCAGCACATTCCACATTACATGACATTCCTGACCTTGGTGCTGAACACATTCCACATTACATGACATTCCTGACCTTGGCGCTGAACACATTCCACATTACATGACATTCCTGTCCTTGGTGCTGAACACATTCCACATTACATGGCATTCCTGTCCTTGGTGCTGAACACATTCCACATTACATGACATTCCTGTCCTTGGTGCTGAACACATTCCACATTACATGGCATTCCTGTCCTTGGTGCTGAACACATTCCACATTACATGGCATTCCTGTCCTTGGTGCTGAACACATTCCACATTACATGGCATTCCTGTCCTTGGTGCTGAACACATTCCACATTACATGGCATTCCTGTCCTTGGTGCTGAACACATTCCACATTACATGGCATTCCTGTCCTTGGTGCTGAACACATTCCACATTACATGGCATTCCTGTCCTTGGTGCTGAACACATTCCACATTACATGGCATTCCTGTCCTTGGTGCTGAACACATTCCACATTACATGAAATTCCTGTCCTTGGTGCTGAACACATTCCACATTACATGGCATTCCTGTCCTTGGTGCTGAACACATTCCTCATTATATAACATACATGTCTTTGGTACTGAACACATTCCACATCATACAATAAAGATGTCTTTGGTGCTGAACGCCTTCCATTCCAGCCTTTTCATAGTGCTGAACACCTCAACATCACATGTCATGTTCTGACCTTTGAAGTGAAGAGCTCTATAGTTTTACCTGTCCTTGGTGCTGAATACCTTCCGTATCTGTTAACATACCTGTCCTTGACAAAATACCCATGACCTTAAAGAAGCATGTCCTTGGTTCCAATCACCTCCAACAAAAATGACTATCAATATAATAATATATAATATCTCTTTCCAGTGCTGAAAACTTTCACGCCAGTTAACACCTTTTTGTGCTGAATGCGTCAGGCACTAGTACACATACCTTTTCATGGTGCTGAACACCTTCCACAGCAGTCAACTTGGTGTTTAACACCTTCCAGATCAGTTAACATACCTGTCATTGGTGCTGAACACCTTCCACATTACATGTTATACCTGTCCTTAGTGCTGAACACCTTCCATGTCTGTAGTCTTGTCTATCAATGGTGCTGAACAACTTTCACATCATTTGACATGCTAGTTCCTGGTGATGAACATTGCCACATCAGTTGGCATGCCTGCCCATGGTGCTGAACACTTTTCATGTCAAAAGAGATGCCTATCCTCTATACTGGACACCTTCTGAATAGGCAAAAAATACCTGTCCATAGTGCTGAACAAACATAATATTACTTAACAAACTTATCCTTGCTGTTTTTTTCCTTCAGGGCACATCCAGTTCTGAGAAGGCTACAGAAATTACCATGGGCGGTGACGTCGACAGTCCGCTGGTTCTGACTGACAGCACACATGCCTACGTGTCAGTAGGAGCAGACCAGACCGACAGGGTGTGAGACCTTTCAGGAGAACATTGGTGTGATACACCTTTCTGATTTCTAACA
Organism: Branchiostoma floridae; assembly: GCF_000003815.2. NCBI lineage: Eukaryota > Metazoa > Chordata > Leptocardii > Amphioxiformes > Branchiostomatidae > Branchiostoma > Branchiostoma floridae. The sequence goes on from NC_049982.1 coordinate 8,785,187, forward strand.
AATATGTTTTATGTTCTTGGTTATGATAACTGAGACATTGACAGTGCAATCATTCCATTTGTGTAAGTGACTCAATATTGATATACATGTAGTTAATTTGGTTTCCTAACATGAAGAAGAGACCTTGCAATTATTTGTGTAAATTTATTGAAACACTTCCAAAGTTGGGGCCACCAAGTAACCCTAAAGGGAACTTGACAAATGTGCAATGCTTTAATTCTAAGACTGGTGTAATGACTTGCTCAAAGTGGTCTACCAATGTAGATCATTGTACTGTCTGCAATATGCGGCAATATTTTGTTTCCACCAAAATGGTGCAAATATTTAAGATTACTGTAATAGAGAAAAGCAATTTTGTACATAGAACATTTTGTAATTTGTGTAAAAAGAACCAAAATGATTATGAAATGTAATTATTAGTAATGTCTTGTAATATGTTATCCTGGAAAGTAATCTGCAATGGTATAGTTGCACCTGTAGAGATGTTGAAATGCCACACGCACAATTATCTCCATTTTCTGGACTTTGTGTAATAACATGAAATGTGTAGAAAATGTACATGTGTGCAATATTGAAGAAATCGACTTGCAATATGAATGGACAATTCTAGTGTTGATTTGTGTACAATGGACATTCCAGTTCCCTACTACAGTCAATTATAATGTTGGAATTACATGTATGCTTTCGTAGTTTTCCAATGCTGCAGGCTTCCATCATTAGTAACTTTGTAACAATTACTGTATGTAAAACATACGAGAGGCGTTCAATAAGTAATAACACTGACCCACTTCCAGTTGTCTGATCTAGATGAAATTTTGCATGTGTAATGATTCATATCTCTATAGTTTATGTTGCAAAAAACAGCTCTGAACTAATTGTGGTTTCTGATTTACTGGTGTTTGAACTGAGTTAGGTGTGAAATGGACCAGGTGTGAAATGGAGCCAGTTGAGTGTCACGCAGTGATCCGGTTTTTGTATTTGAAAGGACGCACACCAAAGGAGACTTTTGATGAAATGAAAGAAACGTATGGTGATGATGGCCCATCATATGACCTTGTAAAACGCTGGCATCCTGAATTCAAACATGGCCGGAAGTCTGTGGAAACAGCTCCCAGACCTGGTCGTTCCTCTTCTGCCATTTATGAGGCATCTGTTGGAGGACCAACCTGGGGTGTCCTACAAAAACGGTGTCCAGAGCTGCATCAAATGATGGGAGAAATGCATAACTCTGGGTGGTTCCTATGAAGAGAAATACTAATAACTGTGCCAAGTTTCATTAATCTCCTGCTTTGGGAAATGAGTCAGAGTTATAACTTATTGAACGCCCCTCGTAAAACCATCACTCTTTGTTACAATCAAGTATGAACCTTGCTCGCTTCAAAATTCAGGAAAATAAAAGGAAGTTCAAAGATGTTTTATTTGGCCACATAATATTCTTTCTTGCTTTCACCAACATCAAGAGTCAGACACGTTTTCCATTTACAGTTATTTATTTCTTTTGCAGAATAGAAAATACATTGCATACTCTAGTGCTTCCCCCATTTTAAAAATATACTGATTTCCACTTCAGTTCATATACATACAGTCTCTGTCTCTCTCTCTCTACAACAATTTTCTCCTTCCATAAAATCACAAAATGTCAAAGTGCATCGTCTTGGCTACATTAAGCTGCAAATTGTTAGTTGCTGTAGAGATGACTTTGACGTGACACATCAAATGTGGAACATTATATTGACAAATAAGTGGTGTTAGACAAGAAAACAACAAATCAACAAGAATTTCTTTTAAAATCTGGTAACAAAACAAATCTCCACCACCAAGTAAAATATCCCTAAATGATCTCACAAAATCTTAAACTTAAGAGCAAGGAAATATGTACATGGGTGACTGTTACCTTCCTTGTGAGACTGACGATTACATAAACAGCAAACTTTACCAAGGTAAAAACATTTTATGTTAGATTTACAAGTTATGCCAATTAAAATGCTTGTATGTATCATTATACAACATATCTAAAGCAGTTAAAAACACATTCCCATTCAAAGAACAATGAAGCTTGGCTATGCCAGTACGTGTACACTTATATAGCAACATGTGCTTGTATGTGTATCTGAGTCACATAACACGAGTTCATGATGTTTCCTTTGACAGTTAGGAAATGACAGCTTCATTTTTACATGTCTTACAGTGTTACAATGATTTCAGGCCCACAAAGCTACTTGACTTATAATCAAATACGTGTACTGATGTAATCATGGTGGAAAGACACAGTCTGTGTTTTTTGTTCTGCAAATATTTACAAGCATGTATATTTTTCCATGGCTGCTACAGCTTAAAATCTTATTGATAAAAACAAATGCTAAAACCTGTACCTTGATTAATCTCTACACACAGGTTTTGTTGCAATATCATCTCATTTCTTTAAAATGACACATCAAAGACGCTTAAGATGTTAGGACAATGATTTTCTTTTAAATTAGTAGGTTTACGTAGATACATTTTAGGTGACAGGACACTTTGAAGTTTGTACCACAGAAAGCTGAGTGAGCCTTCAGAAGACCACATAGTTGGTAAAAGGCACTTACATTTTGATGATTGTCAGAATGATATGTAGTAATGCTAGTTTTAGCAACCATCTCCAAATATATATGTGGGATCCTGTCTTCTCTTTAGAGCATTAAAATCAGTAATTACTTTATGTACAGAAATGTCTTATTTTCGTAAAGCACAGGATGTTAATTCATCTCAGTCTACTAGCTCATAATCATATACATCCAATTATTATAACTTCAGTGGTGCTCCTCACCATGTCACACACTAGACACCCATATTTTTACATGGAACAGACAACACAATGGCCTAGAGGAGTGGTCTTAGGAAGGCACCATTGGCTGTATGGGTGTGTTGCAATGAAGGCTTGGTACTTTCAGACCAAAGCAGTGGTACTGATTTCATCAGTAAGGTTCTTGCTTACATGCAGTAGACAAGGCTTTCATAGAATCATACCATGCACGAACATGAACTGAGATAAGTTTATCTTTGCCCCGCAAGAAATTACCTACATTGTACACGTAACCCTTGCACATGTATGCATGCAGAAATGTCACTGGGAGATGAGTGTTGACCACTACATGGTTGCTGAAGGCCTATCTGGCATCACAGAGTCTTTGGAAGGTGATGGTGTACTGCACATACTGAACACCAGCCAGGTCTTGGGAGGTGGAACATCCAGTGTCAGTGCCCTGTGTCACATGGACAGGTGGGTCAGTATGGGGCATGAATGTATGGGTATGGACTTTAAATGTTGTTAACTGTACCTGTTATACATTGTGTCTGAGCCTTACCTCCTCCCTCATAACCTCAATGAAAAGCAGCCTGCAGGCCGATTTGAGCTTTCATGAATTAACAAAGGTTCAAATGAAACGTGCAGTAACGATATCATGTTAATTTTGACATGGAAAAATTACCAGAAAAAAAATTCTTTAAACTTCAAGCTGACATAGTTAATCATGCACAATGCTGGTGACCAAAAATTTAACTCTTCTTAAAAAAATATACCTATATATACATGGACTTTGACTTTAAATCTAACACAATAACACTACTTACCATCTCTACAACTCTGAAGATGTAGGTTGTTTGAGGGAAAAGTGCAGCGTCCACATCCCATACATGGCGGTAGCCCTGCAGTGAACATAGCACCACATTTGTCAAAAAAGAATCACTCATTCCAGAAGTGATATTGTGCTAACACTTTAATTCTACATGTAGTGCATGTCGCTTATTTGTGTAAGAACAACCATTGAATAATGGGTGCCAAATGAGAATTAACATAGTCAAACTACAACATATTCAGCAAATGCTTGAGCACTTACAGTTGTGAGGGAAGTTTGCTCCTCCACTGTGTTTGGTTGGTCGATTTCTGTGTCCCCTTGTTCAGGGCACACTGAGTCTGTCAGCTGCCCGCACAGTTTGATGTCAACTGCCTGGGACGTACTGTAAAAAAAGATAACATATCCAAACATCTCATTCAATACACAAGTGCAATAGACAAGAAAGGAATTATGTAATTAAGTAAGAGTACAATGTATGCACCCAAGCAATGAAAAATGGTACAAAACAATAAAATGTAATTTTGTTTGTGAATATCACTGGCACACAAAATTAATCTTCATGCAAGAAGAAATGAGTAAGAAAACATTTTCTTCTGTTTTCCCTCCTTTCACACACTTCACCTCTTCTTAGTCGTTATCAACAGCAGAAATACCTTTTGATTGTTTAATACATGTAAGTTCCAGCACTTTCAGATAAAGAAATGCTCTGAGCTTACTTGAATTCCAGAGTCAAGAGCTGCATAGGTGTGTACATGCTGATGTGGAGGCTGTAGTTTCCACCACTGGGGAAGAACATCACTCATCATAAATCTTAACTTAAACACTGTTGGTATATTCAGGTAACAAAATTGCATCTACTCGAACATTGATGGACACTGCTGTGTCATCTTCATAGCAAGTCATACATCCAGTACATCTTCAGAGCTATCAGCTAACTTAAATAAGAAAATAGTCTGGTAAATATGCAACATTTCTCTGAATGTAGATTTCATAACCTCACATTTCCCACTTTGAAATGAAGTAATGACAGATATTACTTGTGTGCAGAGTCCTGTAATGTTGGCTTACCTGCAGAAGTTCTGAGCAGAGCAGAGGTTTTGCTCCAGGACCAGATCCTTCTCAACAATGCCCATGGATGTTACCACTGTGCTCAGCACTGGAAGTAAAGGTAGCCAGTCAATAACAGTTTCTTTCAATTCATTTAACTGTAAGTGCATGAGGAGCAATGGGTTTCCATTAGCAGCTTTAGCATTTCTAGGAGGCATCATGAATGATAGTAATGGTGAATGTTGTAATTTCTAAAAAAATACAAAGTGTTATCATCAATTCATCTGTGAGCATTCTGTACAATATTATCAGCCAAGATTACCTTATCAATCAACTTTGACAAAATGGTCCTTGACAAAAAAAAAACTGTTAAACATGACTTGCTAGAAAATTAAACTACTAGGTATACATTCATGATATTCAATAGCAACATACACTGTCTCAGACAGACACAAAACATTTCTGCAGAAATCTGCAATCCATTCACAACTTATTAGTGATATGTATTGTTGTAAGTTACAAATACTATTAAACTAATATGATGGATGATTATATATAAACATGGAGACAAGAAGGGAAAAGAGAAAACTGTGCTTCTGAAAACTTGTGAGAAAAGGAGATATCCAAAATAGAAGAGGAGGAATAGGGAGACTCCCACAACCTGCAATGCATGAATCACCTGCTAGGAAGAGCTGCTGAATATATCCAAATTTAACCCACAGTGTGGATAGGAACGTTTGGCAATTCTCTGTTCTACGGGGATTTGGGGTGGGGTGGAGGTCTACACACTACATGACTGTACACTGTATTCTCTATTTCCCTTCATCGGAGACAAACACGGTGGATCTGTCAGTTAGTAACGGTGACTTCCTTCGTTTCCTAGATGGATTTGTGCACTTGGTGTTCACACACTCGCCATGCATGTTAGGGGAACGGACACGATGAACGTGTACGACAGTTAGCCTGACGTTTCCTGAAACCTACGTGAGACCACCGGGCCCTCCCCAACCTCTTCCTCAGTGGAGCGGCGCTTGATATTGGACCCTTTGTGGTCGATGGGCTCGTTTTGTATGCCCTCGTCTAAGGGTTTCAAACTGGCATCTTTGTCGGTGGGAATTAGAGAACCCTGGGACATATTCTTGTAACCTGCTTGGAGCATAGGAATCACATAAATCATGATTGATTGGCATTGACCTGATACCACTTATCATTGCAAGCATCAAGTCATGATGTATAGAACAAAGAGATAAACCCACAAATCACATAGTCATTAGAAGCTATTGCAAGTATTGGAAAACAAATTAACAGCAAGAGTATGAAAAGACTGCAAGATCAAATTGAAATAAGGAATGAACTAGAATCAGGAAAGGAAATTCTGGCACCACGTTCTGTATTTTGTACCCGGTACTTACTTCCATCTCCGATGATGACTTGAGGTTTGCTGGGATTAAATCCGCTCTGTGAGGACTTGTCTGGTCCTGAGGTGGTCACACGGGGCTGGTAAAAAAAAAAGGTAAAGAGAACAAAAGTTAGAATAAAAAACAGCCCAATTATACAAACAAGTTTTCATTGGCCCTCAAACTGGGACAGATATATTTCATTTTAGGTTTCAATTTCACTGGCCATTTGAAACTGTCTTGATCTACAATGTAGATGTAGTGTAGCTCTCAATTACACCTCCGGATGGTTAAAGTTAAACATACACAATATATTCATTAACAATGATAATTAACATCAGTGTATTGAGTACATGTTTGATATCAAGATGACATCTGGCATACTCATTAAAATGCTTTCATACCATACAACTGACTAACAATGAATCAAACTTGCATATTAATGAATAAGGAAAGGAACTATATTATTTTTTCCACCCCTCAAATATCCACTCATAGGTCAATGAGAGTTCTCTACAACATGGATTAGGGGCTGGACTTACCACAGCAGAGGTTGGTACGATCGGTGGTCCTGTGGGCACACGGGAGTCATGTGGGACATGTGCACAGCAGTAGGTCGGTGGCAGGGCTGCTTCTGTCCCGTTCACTACACAGACAAAATATTGTGCAATGTTACAACAGGTACAAATATTTAGTTGCGTAATTACCACTTTTAGCAAACTATGAGGAGGTGGAAAAGACCACGCAATAAATTCTAATCTGGCCCAAAAAAGCTTAGCAAAATCAAAACAGCACAAACTAAGAGGGAGAGGACCTTACGGATAGTGTTTCTCGACTGGTGAAGTGGGATGAATTTTGTGTCCCACATAAAAATTCTCATAAGATTCTGGGATCTTCAATTATGTTCACTTCTAATATCTAATGTAACACCCCCCCCCCCCCTCCCCCATGACTGGGAGGTCTAATGACTAGATTGGTAGGTATATACATGTCTGATACCATTTTACGAGAGATAATAAGTTTACCTGGACTGACTGTCCCCAGTTCTATTGGGTGGCCTCCAACTGGGTACTGGGTAGTGGTGTCCAGTGCCACTGGGTTCTGGGTGGGATTCTGATTTCTATAACAAAACAAGAACATGTACATTGTCAAAAATGATTAGCATTGTGACAGTGAAATATCTTGTTTGGTCACATCTAATCTCTGAATGTATGCTTAATGCTGGAAATTTCGAACATCACAAACACAAAAGGCATATGGATCAAAACACAAAAAGTTTTCTCTTTCAAGACAAAAGTTTGATCAAGAACACCTACATTGGAGGTTCAGTTGGAATGTTTCGGACTGCTGCTAGCATCTTCTCAGCTTCGATTGGCTGCAGAGAGTCATCACCTATTGACACAAACATTAGGTAATCCACAGTCACAACAATCCATCATATGCAAACATCTTAAAAATTGATCATCTGTAAAGTATGTTTAAGATACAGGACATCTAATAGGAATACAATGATGTCTGGCCTGTCTCCATACAAAACACCTGAAAGCACATTGTGAAAAAGTCCATGAATATACAAGAATGGAAAACTGGCCAGCATTAGTCTTAATAAGATGCATGCCATGGGGCTGTCAGTTTCTAGGAGGTTACTTTAATTCATCTATGCACATGATACACCAGTACACACCATTCTCATCGAAGTGATGGAACACCAGCTGCAGGATGCCTGACTTGTGGGCCTCGTCCGCGCTGACCCACGTGTCGTTGTTCATGTCCATCATGTAGTAGGAATCGATAGACACCAGCGGCACCAGCTGGTCCTGCCACAGATACATGTTTCCTGGAGGGAAAATCCAAAATTATCAATGTCGGTTTGACTGAGTTGACCATCGCAATGTCTCTGTTCATTTCTGCATCTGTATAGCTTGGCATAACCGCCATTTGGAGCAACACACCAGCCTCGCAGGCACTCGGTGCAACAGTAGTTACAGTTATATTACACTGATTCAGAACTGCCTATCACACCTAAACCTTGCAAATCTAGCTGCACGTGTTGCTCAAAGCTATCTAGAGAGGATGCTCCCACTGTATCTATTTATTGTACTTGATTCAAGGAAAGATATACCTCTACAAGATCCAAGCTGTTCACTTCAACAGAAACTTAATATTTCAGTAACTTCAGGCATGGGTTTTGTCATGGACATATATATTGAGTAGAGATGAATTGAGCATCACCCTAGTTAAGAGTTCTGCAAATTGTCCCTTTGTTAAGTGGAAAGCACTAAAGAAAACCATGGAGTCCTGTCATCCTCACCATCTGTATCCAGATGATCGAACAGTTTGGCTCCACTGACGACTGTGACAAACTCTGTTGGTGAGATGCTGTTGTCACTGTTCAGATCCATGGCATTCCAACTGGAAATCCTGCACAGGGGCAAACTCCAGTTACAAAATAGACAGGTTCCTGATAACTTGCTCATCAAACTTTCACTCCAAAACAGGGCCGTCTCCAGCTTTGAATTTTATCTGTCGCACTTATTGTTTCGGGCCAATGTTGTTGATTTTCCTGGTTAAATATGACACTTTAAGCTAATGAAAGTACAGTTTCAACAGTTTCGTGTCATTTTTCGGACGGAAGGGATAATATCATTTTCTGTCCCAACAAGCAAATTTCTGTCCCAGGACAGAAGGATGGGTCCTGGAGACAGCACTGCTACTAAACTACCTGAGTGTAAATTTGTTTAGATATCAATTAGCCTTTGTGTATCTTTTTTTACATTATACGGTCAGAGATCAAGATTAAAAAATACCACATGATTTTTTGTCATCATCTTTGGCAAATACAAAGTACAAATTGAATGTACATCTTACAGCATGTACATGTACATACTTTTCAATTTCGCTTTCATCCTGTAGAAACAAAAATTGAACTCTACATCAGGAGTATACAAACTTTAAGTCATTTCTGTCCTGGTATCTCTTTTTTTTTACAGTTTATGGGTTTATTACTAACAGCTCTACGACTTACTCTGCCAGACTGACAGTCTGGATTGTCCCTGTGGAGTCTGTCGTTGTTGTCTGGGTCTCCAGGACATACAGGGTTGTCATAGCAACCACACTGCAAAACAACATTTCAGAACGTTAGGAAATACGAAACATACAGAGTTACATAATGACTGGTATTCAATTTATTCATTAAGATAGAATGTAGTCAGTGCCCAACTTTTTCTGTAAAAGACATTAGACTGATAATTGTATTTTCAAGTAACAAGACATAAGAGCATCAACAAGAGATGTCTGTAAGGATAACTGTCAGTGTATGACTTTTTGGAGCTATTGCAGCCTGTTGCATGTATGTCATTAATACAAATAGACTGCCATCCACAGAATTAAGTGGAAAAAAAAGATGGAGACAAAGTGCACAAAGTGGAAAAAAAAGATGGAGACAAAGTGCACAAACATAATACTACAATGTACAACTTCCCTTACTCACCAGAAAGCCATGATGAGAACGAGAGCTATGACTGCCCCCTGCATGAACCTCTGGGAACAGAACCGCCTCTCAGGGGTTGGGGGTGGGTAGGGACCCTGCAGGAAATACACAAATGTGCATGTATTACATGATTGATCACAGGATCAAAGTTAGCAGTTCAATTTGTCAATTAAATGTTCAACTTCCTACGAAAAGTGTCCAACACATCTAGCTCAACACACCTTACCGTCAGAAAACATAGCTTCTTTATTTCATATCCCAGTTTCTCAATGCTTCTACTTCTAGGTACGTGATGTATATTAGATACAGGCTTCCACATTGACTTACATGGTGTCTGCCATGTCTGCCACTCTTCATAGATTTGCCCTTGTAACTGGCTGCAGTGCTGCCACACCGACTTCTGCAAGGCCAAGAACAAAATATGGTCTCAAAACTGTCAAATCACAAAATACATTCAATTGCTGTGCATGCTGCAAAAATAATTCCGGGTTCTCCAAGAGTAAGACATTAAGACACAGGGCTCTAGCCAGCTCGACATTTTTTTCCGTCAGCCAATTCCCATTGTCGCGAAAACACGATTCCAGGAGTTAGAGAGACTGAACTGAGACCTTGAAAAACGGGTTTTAATGAGATTATCGTATGCGAAAGGGCACCGACACACATTATCAACAATCATAACAATAGCAAAACAAACAGTGTGTGGTTTTGACGGCCGTGGACGGCGTCCCCAAGCAGCCTGTAGCTTCCACCAAGGAGCTTTTATCAGATTTTTGTCCGTCAAAGTTGACGGATTGGTTTTAAAATTTTTCCGTCACACGCAGCAAATTTCCGTCAATTGACGGAAAAACGGACGCTGGCTAGAGCCCTGTTAAGACATCAAAAGTCTGAACTTACACCATCAAGTAATTTATGGAGCACACACTACAGACACATCTTTACAATTGTAGCATTTTCCTACAGTAGCATGATTTGTTTGTATATGCTTCTTCAAGATCAAGGTAGCATATTACTCTTGTCTTATGCTCTTATGCCAAGATAAGGCACAGACAACGTTTTAGTAAGTCTAACAAGTCCTACTGCACATGTATCTCCATTTCCTTACCCGACAGTTGTTGCTGTGCTGGTGCTGGATGTGGACTTGATGCTGTCTAACCTCTTCAGCTTGGCAAGTTTCTTGTTCATCCGCTCCAGCTCATCAATTCTCGTCTCCAGATTGTCAGTCAGCTTACAGAGCTCTTTTACCGCTCCTACATTCTCCATGTAGATGCGGTCCTGGAAAAGGTAAGATGTACATACCAAATCAATACATTTTCAGACATAGAAGAACAGTTTTAAAAAGAGTGTTACAACGGGTAAACGATTAAGTCTAAGTTAGACATTGAATCAAGGAGCTATGAGACTGACTGTCCATTAGCTGCTGTTGGGTGCTGTGAATCCATCTTTTAAGTTTGTTACTTGTCTTTTCTATTATAGATGTTGCATCTGAAACTGACATAAAAACTTGATGTCCAAAAATATTCAAAGAATCTTTTATGGAGATCTATCCTCAAGGTTCCTTAATGTGAAATACTTTATGCTAATTGTAAAAAACTGTTTCTTCACAAACCTTGTTGACCACTAACAAGTTGTTTATCGTTTCTCCGCCTTCCAGGTCAATGTCCTCTCCGGTTTCTATGACCGCATCTGGGATGACCTCTTTGACCTCTTGTGCCAGGACTCCCTTGTCATCCACCTTATCGATCCCCATCTTCTCTGCAAACTCTGGTTTGTAGTTGTAGTTGTAGACTTTCAGCTGAGACACATTTGTCAGGGCTTCTTTTGTGTCAGCCTGTAAAAAACATGTGCTAGTTATTATCAACAAGGAAATGTTTTGTACCATGTATATTGTAATGGTATATGTTGATAGTTTGCGTAGGACTTGAGTGATGTAATCTGTATTTGTCATATCTTATCTAACCCTTACCTCCTCCCTCAGGACCTCAATCAAAAGCAGCCTACAGGCCAATTTGAGCTTCTCATGAATAAATAAAGCTTCAAACATAACGTAAAATCTTTGCAATTTACAACATACAAGAAGACCGAGCAAAGAAACAACAAGCAGATGCTGTGTTACAATGTATATCTGTACCTGTGTTAACTCATAGCAGGAATACTGATAAAGACAAAGACTAAACATTAAGAAATCTGTTTTTTTGTGTGTTTACATTTCATAGATAGAGTAACCCTGAAATGCTGAAAGGCTACCTGGTTTCAATACTTAATCTCTAAAAGCTCCTAACTAACTGTAACTGCTGAATGTGATGCCTTATACCCACCTCTTTGATGTTCTCCTTGGCGCGCATGTCTGAAGGCTGCATGATGTGTCCTGACACTTTCACGTTACCATGGACAACCAGAGCCTCATCAGGTCTTTCTGTGTTGATGCCAACCCTTCCCTGTAGTGCAATAAGGAAAGAGAATTACATTTGATGATACAAACCATACTTTCTATATGACTGCTACAGCCTTGCACATTGATGCCTGGGCTTGCTGGCAATTATAAATTTAAAAATTTACAGGCAGAACAGCAAAACGATTTGTTCAAAATGTGCTTGTGATAGGATCTCACCTGGTGGTAGATAGCATCAGGCATTTGTCCTCTTTGCCAGCTGATGTCATCGCTCTCAAACTGTCCTGGGTTTGATGCCTACAGAATAAAGACAGTTGACTAGCTATAAGAGTGCTTGCACAATACACTATCTAATTCAATAAAATCTTAGTCTTTCATTAGTATATCTTGTATCTGTTGGAGGCCTTTTGGCAAATGGAAACCTCTACAAATTAGAACTACTCAAAAAGGTTTTCTGACCCTTACCCTGACAATGATTTTTTCTGAGGAGTGAGCAGCAACAAGGTAATGCCCGTTGGACGTGTGTGCATGCAGCGCCACCACCAACATGAAGTATCTTTGGTCGGGGTTGGGTCTGCCTTTCTTGCGCATGTTGTTGGATGTGGTCTCGCTGAAGTGCAGTCGTCCCAACGTCATCTTCACCACTTTGTCAGGGTGGAGGTCAAGACTAAACAGAAAGGAGGCAAACACATAAAACTTTGACTATTTGGCTAATGGCATAAAATCATCTAACTAGACAATGGTAACATGCCATTTACAGAAGATGACTTTGTAATGCCTAAGCTGACTGGATTCCTGAAAATAAATTGCGTCATTTTTTTGTGTGGAAACTGAGACCTTGGACACTGATATGCTATCTTCAAAAAGTGCCTTACCCTATTTAGAAACTAATGACCAATTGGAGACAAGTACAAGGAACAGAATCTAGTGCAAATTCACTCTTTGTCCTCGATTGAAAAATTTCTACTAGTCAAACCCAGTGAAATTTCTCCTGCCGTCATCCTTGCGACTTCCCTTTGAATGAGCATAATGTGTTCTCATACTTACTGTGCAGGATGAAAGGGCTTTTTGCTTCTGTCTGACTGGGACTGCTCCACTCTTATGGATTGGGTGATGGATTCAAACTGAAAGGAAGACAACAGTAACATTCATCACATAGTTTCAAAACCAATTGAGGAAGCAAAATTTCAATACAATTTCAATTTAGTACTTCTTAGGACTAATGTTTGTTCTTTTCTGTGATAACATGCTTGCTATAATTTGACAAGTAACTAGCACTGAAGGAAGTTGACTCTATATGAGAACAGTTTTATTAAGACAAGCACATCACTCTACATAAATAAAAGAATACGCCTTGCTGTAAATAGTGATGAGAAAACAGTTGAGACATTTTCCCCATCTGCTCACCTTCACACCACAAATGTGTACGCAGTATTTCTGGATGGCCTTGAAGTGGTTGCCATCTTTGATGTACTTGGGGTGGCCGGCCAGCCCTGCGTGCACAGTAACCTGGAAATGGTTCTTTTTCTGACACACAAACGAGTCGTCTACTGTGGAAAAGTTGAAGCCTTTGTCTGCATCAACTCTGTAGCTGGGAGCAGGGCTGGAAAAGAGAAGAGGGAAACTGCATTAATCCTGGTTTACATAAGTGCACAGTTTATCAGACTTATGGTAAAATAAACATACTAGTAGTTACTAAAATAGTTCTTAAAAGTTGACATTAGGTTTTTGCTAAGATCCTGGTAGTGCATAATCAACCTGGCATGCAAGGAAGGAAACAAAATAATGCATCTTAATACAGTAGAAACCGCTTAATTGCACAGCCTCTTTGTCAGCGTATTTTGTGCAATTACCCTGCTGGTGCAATTAATATGCAAAGTTATCCAACTGGACCACACTGGTTTGGGATTTTGAGATTCCGTGCAGAAGTGTGTACCTCACACATGGTAGAAGATGAAGTGCACTTCACTGTTGATTGCGATATGTATGTCAATGATAGAAATACTCTATTTAGTTATATAGAAAGTAGATTCCCTCATTTCAGACACATGAGTAGCACTGACAAGTTTATATTTCTCATGCGTTTTGACAACCCGACAATAGCTAAACCCATACGGTCCTACATTTTCACGATTACCAAGAAGCGAGAAGAAGCTAACTTTTGTTAGACTAGATTTGTGATACTTTTATATGTATACATCTTGACTTGTTGTGACCTGTACTTAGCTCGGTTGGGCAAAACTGTACAATAAAGGTCTTCATTCATTCATTAATCAATTGTGCAATTGACTGGCTTCTACTGTATATTAAAGCAGTGCAAGCAAGACATTTAAAAGATGTCAAGGGTTCAACAATAAGGAAACTTCTTATGACCAAATCCATACTTTTCAGAATGCTACTTACAGCTCACTGTGGTGTGCATCATACAGCTTGTGCCAGCTGCTGGGGGTGTGGGCCTGCCACTTGATACTCTGATATGTGGTATTCTCCATGTACATGCTGCCGTCCAGCGAGATCTGATCCGGATCAATCCCGAAGTCACCCAAGCAGTCAGAAACCAAACCTGAGAAAAGAAATCATTGATACAAGATATAAAATCAACTTTCAAACTTTTCTATTCTACAAAGACGAACATTTTTGTATAAAAGGCATCTTTTCCATTTTCTACATGGCTTGCTTTGATGGGAATTTGGGGTGTCAAAATGTCTTCTGGTATAGCCTCTTTATGAGATGCTCATATATATGATCATGACACAGTCCTTCCTACAAGAGGGCCTATGGTCAGTATCTTTTTTATTACTACATGTGAACTATAGTTAGTATTTTTTTTTCCTGTGTTCTTAATGTTAACAAACAAATCTTACAGCCAATATGGAGTTATGTAAAATGGAATATCATTTACTATGCTTCTTAATCTAAACTCTCTACAAGAGAATAAAAAAAAAACCACTGTGTTGTTTTGAATAAATATGTTTTCATCATTAACAACATTGCTGAAGGACACAACACAAGACCAGTCCACTCCATGCAGAGGGGTGTACCTACCAGGCTCCTGTTTTATGTGTGTGAGCAGTCCCCCCACCATGCCAGCATTGATGGAGCCTGCCGGGGACTCGGAATGTTTTCTCTTCTTGGCAGCTGGGCGCTGGGGCTGGGGGGAGTTCCTGTTAAATGGAACAGCCACAGTGTTATGTCCAAAAATTGTAGGCTACTACAATCACTGGTACATTTTTTCTTGACAAAAGCAACAAGAAACATGTTTCCATTATTACTTTGCAGATGGCAAAGAGGGAATCAAAAGAAAACATCAATATAACTTCTTCTATTAAAAGTAAAACCTGCCCTAGTCTACAAGTATGTAAACAGGTGGTCACGTTGGCCAGCTAGTCCTTAATGTAGAGGTAGCCACCTAGTAGTATATAGTCACATAGTACAAGCTCATCAAGTATCAAGCTTAACCTATCTCAAAAATGCAAGCAAGTATGGTTTTCCTGAACAAGTCATGATCAGTACGAAACCTTGGTGTGTAATTCCCCAGACTTACGTGACTATCTGAGCCAGCAGCTGGTTTCCCTGAGCGCTCATGTCTAGCATGTTGGGAGGAGGCATGCTGCTGTAGCTGGCTGTAGGCTGCTGGCCTGGCATGGCCTGGTAGGGCATCTGCACCGGCTCCTGCTTCATATAGCTACCTGGCTGGGGAAGCTGCACCATCTACAGGCAGGAGAGAACAACTCAGCATTTGTGATCAACTTATTAACTGCATGCATTTCTTAGATAACTCATATATAGAAACTGTGTGACACAGATTGACAATACAAGAACATTATAAACTTGACATAGATGCGGTGTCACACAGCACATACATGTATGTCATCAGACTTACTTTTAAACTAATAGCTGCAGTTTGTTTTCAATACTTGCGACAGCTTAATTGCTTAAGTTTACAGACACGTAAGCATCAACTTATCAACAATGCTATGTTATTGTCACCATACATTGTCAGAATTTTCAACACTGGTAACAGCAGTGGTAGTTTTTAATACTGATCACGGCAATGGAATTGTGTCACTAAAGCTTGAAGGCTTTCTTATACTGAATAAAATCTTAACACATTTAGCATTGGTGGGATGTAACTGAACCCCTTACCTGTGCATTGCTGTCCCGTAAGCTGCACTGTGAGAACCCAGAGTCCATGAGTCCTGCTGGAGGCTGCCCGTCTGCAGGCAGGTCCTGGGGAGGGGAGCACGGCTCCGAGCTCGAGTCCGGTGGGGAGTCAGGCAGACGCCTATGGGGTACAGCAATCAGACAAAAATGTTACAAGGCAGTCATCACAATGTGATGCAATTACATAATTATGTTTCCCCAAAATATCTTGCTTTTTTTGGTGTTCTTTTTCTTCTGTCATGAACGATTCACAGTCAGCTTATAATTAGATCTGTCTATATGACATTAGCATATTGGCTGTTCCAGCAAATATGAGCACAGTATTAGCTGTTCTAGCAAATATGAACAATTACCAAAACCTGTATTGGTAATTTAGAGGTTTACGATAGCAAACCTGCGTATGGTTTCGAAAATTAAAGTTAAATTACTTGGAGAGAAACATCCTGCATTTTCTCGAAAATATTGCCTTCCTAGGTTTCTTCAATTTCTGTTTTGACGTTCATGTTACAAACACGTACAGAAACACCATCTGTCTTGTCTTTTTGAAGCTGAGGAATTTACAAAACCACTGTCGGAGACAGTCAGTTCAGTGCCCTTAGCAAGGTAGTAGGGTAACAACAAAGTAAACTGTCAGGGATGAGTAATCACTTTGACACGACTGCCCTGTGTGGTCTCTGCCTGAGGCTTTTCCAACTTAAAAAAAGAAACTAGAAAAACAGGATCCTACACATCATGATCGCTTAGGTGTGTCATCTACCTGAGTCATTTATATCACAGCAAACATGATTTCTAAAAGACAAAATACAGGGTAGAAATTTTGACTTGCGGGTTAATGATGACAAGTGTGAACATTCGCTTATGATTTGTGGTTGCATGTTGGATGAATCATAGCTATATGCAGTCTGTATTGTACTCAGTATCTAACAGCCACACAAAAAATATATAGAAAGCACAGAATAGGGATAACAAAATTACCCTATGTAGCCATTGAGGTCGTTGTGTCTGTATTGGTTGGGGCCTTGTGGCTGGGCCTGGCTGGTGGTGGGAGCGTTGGTGCCCGCAGTGAACCCTACTGTTGTGGGCTGGCCACCTTGGATATCAGGAAAATACCTGGAAAAATTGATAAAGGACAAGTTATTTTCCATCGAATTATAATAACCATTGTCTCAATGACTATGTGGATTACACAAAAAATCACTATCTTCCTTGTCACTATTGTAATGTTTGCAACCTGTTTCTCTGTATGCCTTCACATAATCTATCTCCCCAAACATGGCAATATCAAGGATGAGTCTCCACTGCATAATAAATAAGACATTAAAGCAACACATACATGATTTAAGCTAAAATTTTGTCTGTGTCTGAAAATGCTGAAAGAAGAAAAGCTTTATAAAAGGCATAACATATGAAACACATTTATATACATACACATATGTGGCAGTCATGTATTGCAATTCTAAACAAGAACTAATCTCATGTTTGAAGAACTATGAAAATTCAATTGATCATTTTTAATAGAGATGTGTGTCTGAAAGGCAGTGTTTAATGGTACAGTGTACTCACACGTCTGGCTCGTCTTGTGTGATGAAGTCATGAAGTTGCTGAAAGTCTAGCTCTCCTGACAGTTCACTGATGTTGTCACCTGGGTGGGGAGGAATAGGAGTGGTCAGTGATAAAATGACATGACAGATTATATCTACTTCATTTAAAAATGTGTTAGGAGTAATGGACAAAGAAAGCTTACCTGTGCACTAGCTTGGTATCCCAACCTGTTTATACTTATAGGTACCAGGTCCTTAATTTCATTCTCTCTTGCAAGAGGATAACGATAAGGTACAGAAATTTGACAAAGATAAAATTAATTAGGGAGTAAGCTTACTTTCTTTCACATGCTCAATTTCAAATCTGATCCAAATTTGTACGCTTAACATGTCACCAAGTCAATACCTTGACCATTTCGACATCTTTTTATTTATCTCTCAATGACATAGACAAATGAAATTATCCTAGATCTTCACATCTTATCAAAACCTAAAATGTCTTCTCGTCACAATGCAAAAAAAATTTAAAGCATAATACTCTGTCTTAACCTTAATGAACCCTCTTGGAACTAGCCCAACAGCATATTGTGGAAAAAAACCCTTTGTGCCTGACACTGTACTGTTATTTGTTATACGTAATTCTAAAACAGCATCTGAAAATAGAGCACTGCTTAGCTATCAAGGACCAGTCTTGTCTACAGTAAGTCATGATGTTGAGATGACCTTTGGAACTTAATGGCATTAAGTTCCAGTCAACTCAGTAGGCTTACTGCAATTTGTAACTGTAAGTCTGGTAGTTCAACTTGCCCCAACATAAACGTGAAAGGTCTCTGCCCTGAAGTTAACTCTAGATCTTTCACTTGTTTTTCAAAGATACTTCCGAACAAGAAACTTTAGAAAGGCCACATTTTTGTACAAAATGCAGGATGTTTCTGAAGGGGAGAAAAAAGAAAAAAAAAATAGTTGAAAAGAAATTAAAAGAAGCTGATGGTCAAAAATGCAATACCCTGTTCGCAAGATGAAAGTGTTGTATATATGAGGTACTAGAATATGTCTAAAACGGAAACAATAAATAATGCAGAAGAATAGATAACAAAATTCTGAGGTGGGACACAAACCTTTGTCCTTAAGCATCATAGATGGTTGCACTGCTGACTGCGCTACTTGTAAACCAATACCATGGCGATTTTTTATGGTATATAATTTTTATTTCAACTTCCTGATGTTATCAGCTGTGCTGAGTTTTGATTGGCTGATGACGGAAGAAAGAATCAGAATGCAGGACAGTAGGCGTTCGAAAACAAAACATTTCCTTCAGAAACATAACAAGCTGGAGAGATGGCAGAGTGCATAAGGACAACCTCAAGCCAACCATTCACACTTACGCCACATCTTCAGAAAAGATGCTGGAGCCGCATGTTACCCGTATAGGAACTTTATTCGAACCAACACACAACAACATGTTTCGCCATGTGGCTTCCTCAGTGCTATGGGCTCGAATGAGCATAGTACAGCATGTTCTCGCTTTTATATGCCAGGTGCATAGTGCCCTGACCAGGAGCTGGAGAGATGGCAGAAGTGATAGTTATGGGAGAGCACAAGGTAATAGGTACCTTTGCAGGAAGTAACCAATCAATCTCATCTGTCATCAGTCACATGTTTGAGGAAGATATAATTATAAATTAGGGTATAAACTTGCCTTCCTTTACATGGTCACTATGCTAAACATGTCACCAAGTCGATATCTTGACCATCTCAACAACATATTTTCATTTACCTCTCATTCACACACACACATGAAATGGTGTGAGATTTTTCATACCCTTCTTGGCCACTTTTCCTAACAGTAGTAATAGTATAAACTTTTCCTAACAGTATAAACTTTTTAATGGACTCTGGAAGGGTGTATCATGATCTGTAGGATTTATTCATATGGACTGGAACACAAAGCTAGACACCATAAAATGGTGTTGAAAGGTTGACAGTAGACACAGGGGGTGCTAATACGCTGCTGATAAAATCTACCCCTACTGGGATCAACCCAGCTGGAATGTGACTGATGGTTTGCATTATGGAAATGAAGTTTTGTTCAAGAGTACTCAGTAGTGAACAATAACTGGTAATGACAGTTCAACAATGAGATGTCATGTGTACAGGATATCAACCTGGAGGATGAGTTTCCTGAAGATACATTTGACCCAAGCTGAATATTCTGTCTCTTACTAAAAGTTTTAGAAGGTTGGTTCAACCTACTATACTCAGATAACTTCATACAAGGATTAAATGATAACCTAATCTAAAAATAGTTATTCCAATCATAGCATACAGGTGTGTACTATATTTAGGATCAGGATCGAAAACCCCTTGTGTTTAGAAAAGTACCATGAAGAAAAACATTATATCCGGCATGATGGTAGTACCAGGGCTCGTGACTGCGACTAGATTTGGTCGCATCGCGACCGTAATTTTAATAATGCGCCTATTTTTTAAATGATGGTCGCACGGCGCGCCAATAAAAAATGAGCAAAACATAAAGCTTGCCGGTACGCCGGACCGGTTCTGGACTTGCAAAAACGTTTCGGTTCAGGCAGGCTTTTAGCTAGCCATCCGTACGGGCGTACAATGTACGGCCTTTACTAAAAAAAACACAAAATGTACGCCCTGTTTTTTGGATGTACGCCTTTGGTACGCCCTTATTTTCCCCCGGAAACTTCGCTCAAAGATCAAAATTTGCCGATTCCGCCTTTCACCGAGCCGCCATTTTGATTCTAATTCAAATCTCGCGCAAGTCTCGCAGTAACTCACATCTCGCGAATCGCGAGAGTCGCACCCCATTGGCCATTTCGGCGTGACGTAGCTCGCCCGGCCGCCATTATTGGTGGAATATCTGATATCCCCGCTGTTTTCGCGGGAAAATCACGCAGGAAAGCTTCGAAAGCGTGTAACTTTGACGAAAACTCATCGAATGCCTAAAGTCCTTGGTGATAAGTACATGTATAGGATTGTTTTGGAGGTTTTTTTTTGCTTTTTTGTCGGTGGAATGCAGAAAAAACAACAGCTAATGTGACGATGACAAACTGGGGAGGGGTACGGTTCGGTGTCGGCACTGAATTCGTAGAAAATGTTGAACGGAGGTCGCGATTTTTTCACGGTTGCTTGAGATATTACTTTTGTTGTAGTCTTTATTTTCAAAAGACTGATAAATAGATGTTGTTTGTTGGGAAAAGTTCGCTTAATTTGCCCTTCAAACACATCTTTTTTGCTATATTTTTTCAACTGAAATAATGAACTGTTTGTACACAGATTTTTCTCTATAAGTTAACACTGATGTTACAGGCTACAAGTAAACCTCTAATTTTTTAGTGCATCTATTTTCAGCTATATTCTTAACAAAGTAGATACACAAAAGAAATACAAGATGTACCTGACAGTCCTGGCTACACTTTCTCCTCTGTTGGTTTGCAGATTTTCTTGTAGACTTCTTTAGTTTGTTGTTGTTGTATATGTAACAGCAGTCAAGTTTCACCTTTAGCAGTAAGGTAAATTTACTTTCCCTGATTGTATGTATTAACTCATGAATATTATATTGTAAGAAATCAGTGTTATATTACTTGAAAATGATCTCATGTATTTTCTTGTTTCTTGTTTGGTTACTGCCTTAGTTACTGTGTAACACCCCTAATATTCAATGCCATGGATTAAGGTCCGGACTCATTAGGTCTGGACCTGAACCTAAAAGTAAACTCCGGATTCTTATCTGGACCTGAACCTAAACGTGGGTTCAGGTACGCATTCCTAGGCCTATACAATGTATGTAGTAATGGTTGCAGATCTAATCCGCGATTAGAAAAATCAAGCAACACGCCGGCTGATTTGAGCATTCATGAATAAAGGTTCAAACAAGCATTTTGTACAGGATCAATGATTTTTCTGTTATAATCTATGCAAATACTTAATTCCAGGTTTAAAACATTGATTTATAGGAGTAATACTTTGTATGGCTTAAGACGTTAGCTTGTGCTCCTAACTTTTTGCTGGCGCTCCTAAGTTTTAAGAGTTAGGAGCGCCACGCTCCTAGGTCAAAAAGTTAGTCTGGAGCCCTGATACTTAATATGTACATGTACTTATAACTTGTAGAAGCCTTGAAAAGTAGTGATTGCCATTTTTCATAATGACGTAAAACTGGTTTTAATTAGGTTACTATCTAAAATGGTATGGCATCTAATAAAATGGAGGCTTTATGCTCTTATAAAACTGTGGATATTATCTTTTCCTGGTGGCATAGAAAACCACTGTACCAGAACATGGGGTGATGTTGTTGTGTAGGGAACACTAACGAACAGCCACACCCACAGCAGTAACCAACAAAATATATCCTGGCTCCTGTAAGCATTTATATTGTCATAATATGTTGACATGAATAAATTAATTTTGCATGCAAGAACTGTTCAGAAAGAATCTGCTACATGCTATGCAACATCTTTATACACTGTTCTTAAAGTTAGAGTAAGACAAACTGGTCTTGAGTAATATTGCTTCCCTGTAAAGTACAAAAAGGTTACCTGCTACCCATATGTGCTACCAAGCATGATAGAATGAGAAGAAGAATTTATATACAGTATCGTATTAAAGATGCAATATTATTTATCATAAACAAAAGGTAAACTA
This sequence comes from Branchiostoma floridae, assembly GCF_000003815.2. Classification (NCBI taxonomy): domain Eukaryota; kingdom Metazoa; phylum Chordata; class Leptocardii; order Amphioxiformes; family Branchiostomatidae; genus Branchiostoma; species Branchiostoma floridae. The sequence continues at coordinate 8,807,497 of NC_049982.1, forward strand.
CTATCATTGCACTAAAACAGACAAAAGCATGCATATACATGAAGTAACCATGAAGAACTCCAAATTTGTGGTAGACAAAATATGAAACAAAATATCATTGTCGGACAACTGTTATCATAAACAGAAGACGAGCAAAGATATTAATTAGTAAGAAAAAAAGAGATATCAGATCTGATCGCCTTAGAAGAATAAAGCTAACAATCATAAAATCACAATTCATGGGACAGCAAAATAGATAAAAAAGTTGCAAACAAACTTACAAAGTCTAGCTTTCTGAAAGTCTGTAAAAAGCACTCAGACTGCTATCTACAGTCAAAGGATACTTGATGGAACTTCAGTATAGAAAATTAACATGCAAAAACGTACCCCAGCTTAGATGATGTAGAAAAACTTATGAGAAAATCCCTTTCAAACCACATTGTCCCCAATGGTATTAAAGGATGACTAATCTTAAGTGTACTTGGAAACTTCCCTCCAACAGTGACATAGTACACAAACAAAAGTTAGGATTGAATCTAAAGGTATGACGTACATCTTCACTTTCTTTTGTTTACCAGGTACTAAATATAAGCATGACGCTGTGAGTGCTGAGAGTTCTGCTCACACCATCCTTTATTTGTTTGTGTGTTACTGGTCAACCTAAATTGAATGACAAGGAAATGTCATCCAAAACCAGTGAAGTCATTATGAAGAAAACATCAGACACTGTGTTCATCATCACTGACACTGCTCATCCTTAGAAATGTTAAGGCCATGTTGATTTTATTATATGGATGACATCCACACACGCATCGATTTTTGGCCGTTTCCAAGAATAAATGAAATTTTCAACCATACTGCAAATCGTACACAGCTGCTTCAAAATAAGGAACTATATGTCATCAGTGTTCTCACCAGGCCTTTTCAGCATAGCGGGCCGATACGCTGTGGGCTGGAAAAATGACGCTGTAAAAAGCCCGCTACGCTGCTTTTTCATCCAGCGTAGCGGCAAAAAAATGGGGAATAAAAGAAAAATATCGTAGTAAAAATACATAGGCACGCGCCAAGCACGCGCCTTCGCTGTTTCAGGAAGTTATCAGCTCGAAGTGAGGTGTTTTACAGCACCGACCCGCCGTACCGCTGTTTCGCAGCCCCTCCCACCCTTGCGTTCCCGCGCGCGGAAATGTAAACACAGACGCGAGAGGGCCTTGCCCGCACGTGATTAGCGGGGTGGGATCTCTCCCCGGAACAGCCGGAACAGCGGCGTTGATAAACAGAGGCTGTTACTAGCAGTTGCGTCTTTCTTTTTCAGTACGGAAAATAGAATCAATTATTTCTGACACATTTCTAGAGCAAGAACGGGTCGCGTTCAAAAGTTTCCTGTTCTAAATTTTGCGTGTTCCGCCCTGCGTTCGTGCCAAAAAAATAAAATAAAATGAGTAGCGCGTGTGCTGCGAGTGATCAGTGGGGTGGGATATCTCCCCGGAACAGCCAGTTCCCGGGGAATGCCCTTATTTGGGGAGCTGGGTTGACCAACATAGGCTGTTACTGATAGTTGCGTAATTTTTACTTCAGCGCTGGAAATAGAATCAATTCTTTCCGACATAATTCTGGAGCAAGAGCGGGTCGCTTTCCCAAAATTCCTGTTCTAAATTTGAAGCTCTTTGTATCGGCATTCGCAAGATACAAACCATCGTAAGTTTGTATGTAAAACCCGGGCGTTTAATAGTTTCGCCGACAAGCCTCCCCTTGTGGCCCCGCCCACAAACCGCCAGGGCAGTATCGGCACCTTTCCGATTTGATCAAAGGGCCGCCGGCTATCAATCAAACGCGGCTGTTGTTTACAGTTTCAGTCATGTGCCGTGTGCAAGTTTACAGCGAACTTCAACGTAATATTACATTCCTTGGACTTTCTTTCCCACAGCGGTGCTTCTACAAAATATTTATTAGACTGTAACACGGAGTCCCACATGTTTTAAAGAATGGAATCTGACGCGGAACAGCGGTTTTACCGGGTATTTTCTTGAAACATGTCCGTGGGAATATCGTCTAAACTCTAACGGCGAGGCGGCGACGCAGGGAGACCGTCAACAAAAGTGGCACGGCTGCTAACAGCGATACTAGCGCTATAAACAAGCGCTTCAACTTCGGATGGCAACCAGGACAATATTTTTAAGTACTGTTGAGCTGAGTAAAGTTTGTTGTTTATGACCGTATGAGTTTTTAGTTGTCTGTGAATCTTTGACCCGAAATATTGTTACGTCAAACTGCTGACGAGAAGTTAAGTGACTGCTGCGATTATCGTAGATATGGCCCTAAAAAAATGATGAAATAAGCCTTCTCAATAGCCTAAAATGCAAGAGCTTCCGGGGGGCTTCGCCCCCCTGGGTCCCCCCACCGGGGCTCTGCCCCTGGACCCCGCCGGGGGCCTTCGGCGGCCCCCGGACCCCTGCCCGACGCTGTGAAAAATTCCTGGTGAGAACACTGGTCATGGATGGCAAAAACAAATATCGGAAAACATATACTATTGTCATAGAATATTCTAAGGTCAAAGAAGATGTGAAAGAACAAAAATGAAGAATCTATTGTTCGGTATACTATATTCCGTGTATGCAGTCGTTTGTTCAACCTTCATGGCCACATAGATTTCATAATGAAGGCAACGTTTTTTTGGTCAAACATTTTTTTTATTTGTACGCTCGCATCAGTTTTTGGGTTTCTATAGGATGTCATCCATATAATGAAATCAACATGGCCTAATGCACTACAGTAACTCTTTCTACCATTGAAAACACTAGTTAAGGGCTTAAGTAAATGTTTTCAACAGGCAGCAAGACTTGTGACCTATGGTGACCTACTACACATACAATGGTCCCAACAGGTAACAGGCACAGAGCACCTTATGTCGTTTGTGATATCACCACTACAGTCATATGACCAACCTTGCACATTTATAAGTAAACTTGTGCATGCTAAGACTAAAGTAGGGGGTAGATGCTAATATTGACAGTATGACACAGACAACTGTGCTGCTTCTGCTGCATGTAATTGTAAACAAAACAAAAGGTTTTCTTTTCTCATTATGTAAATGATACCTGTGGCCTAGGGTGACCTGCAGCGCGTACAAACACAATGGTTCCAGCAGGTAACAGGTACAGAGCACCAGTTACGTAGTTATCTATGACGTCACAGCCCATAGTCACCTGACTACCCCTCATGCATGTCTGCTACTGCTGGGACTATGGTGGGAGTTACACAGAAAATATTGGCCTTCTTTTACAGCATAAATAGAAATAGATTCAGCACTCACACACCTCTAGAATCTGATATATTTAGTGTTGCTAACAACCAGAATATTTTGATACCTGTTCTACTTTTTGTCACTGATCATCTAGCTGAGAATGTATGGAAAGATGAATTCTTGCCTGGGAAAATTGGGCTAGTGGATTGGGTTACATTCTTTATTTGTGATGTGGTATCATTTCAGCAGTTTTTCATCTTTGAATTAAAACATTTTCGCCATATCTGTCTCTTCCTTTGTAGTTTTCTGTGGCAATAACTGAAGAAAGGCTGGGTAATACAGCTGTCCGGCAGGGGCACACCTTGTGAAGTGTCATGTTAACTCCTCACTTGAGCATTTCAGCACACAACTGCTTTGTTATTCAAGTACTAGTATATTATTAAAAGTATGCAAATTGAAACCTACAAATCAAGTCTGTCAGTTTGTTATGAACCAACTAAGAAACCATTCAATCATCACAACAAAGGGTACATAAAAACAAACACTGCTGCTAAGGTAACAGTTCCTCCGTGGTTTGGATTACCCAAGATGAGTACATTTGTCTGGACAAAGACTTACTTAGAGAATGAAAAGTCTGACTAGTGTAAAATACTGTAATACTACAAATAATCTAAGCAACTCCATTGTTCTTTCCCTGCACAATGAAAAGAATGTTGACAAGGATGCAAATTGACAGCCAAAGAGTGACATCTGATAACTACAGGGGCTAGCCATTTACAAGGCAGGCCTGCTAGTAATCAGATGATACCCAGGCTAGTTAGGTCAGATAAAATATACCTGAGGTTATGGAAAATAGAAACCGGAAAAACAACTTTTACAAACGGAAGTTGACCTTTGCTTGCACCATGCCAATGAAAAGAGGTTGTTCAAGGAAAAAAAAAACAAGAAAATTGGGATGATGTTGTCTCAATTTGAAGTCAACAAGGATTAACATGTGATAAGTGAAAATTAGGATCTCATAGGGAGACAAACACTGTTAAAGTGTTTATGATCTTCCTCTAATCTTCTGACCTAATAATCCCGAAGCCCCATAAATAACCAGTAGCCTTCAGCACATACTGTGTAAGGGGAAATACCACATGCTAAGGTGAAGATGAGGGAAGGGGAGGTGCCAATACAGGAAGTGGTTGCTGAGTCACAGTTTACATGTGGCTGGTGCCAGGAGGAGCCAGGACAGCAGTCACACAAACTTCACCCCACAGGAACTCATGGTCCACTATAGTACACTCTAGCATCTCTGTGTTTCTGTAAACCTTCTAAAGGTCACGTACATTTAACTATTTATGTACTTCTACAGGAACTAGACAAATGGCATATTTGTATTTTAGCATACCAGCACAAGTAGCAGTCAAGTACTGTATGCGTATAGGTACTTACATGTATTCCTCACATAAAAGTCCCAAGTCAGCTAGTACTACCTTAATTTCATATCATTCGCACACGGGCCACTACATTTCAAAGTACAGTGCAACTGGTACATAATCTACGTATTACGTAACTTGTGCCAGAAGTGCTATGCAAAACTAGCCTGCCAAATTCAAGTCCGTAGCCTTTGCCTTTCTAAATTCATAAGTTACTGTATCCCCCCTTACAAGTCCCCTATAGGAAAGATAGTAAAAAGTTAATCTTGTTTAATGAAATGCAAAATAATAACAAAGCAACTTTGAGGATAAAACTGAGTTAGAGATACCTTTTATCTATGATGGCATGCAAGCAAAAATTAAAGCAAGGAGACAGGCTTGCAATGGGGAAGGGGAAATACATGTAGAACTGTATCAATGAAAAATCACTTTCACTGTAAATGTGTATGTAACCCTACTTTTCCTTTCACCCACTACTACTACTCTATCTGTAGTACTAGTAGTCTAGCACTCCAGTGGAAAAGGAAAAAACAGGAAGTTCATCTCATCTGGTTTTAGTTGACACCTCCCCCTCACATTGACCTCTGGCTATTTCAATCCCATTCACTGTTCCCTATCTGGTCTGATAAAAATGCTTTAACTTTATTCCATTTCATTCAAGTTGCAAAACATATGCCATACCAACCTCTGTGACTCTGACACTGGTTAACACTTAACTGAGAGGATTGAAAGTGGGTGCCAACAAATGGAAATTTTGAATCCTGAAAGGTAGAGGGAGACGTTGAAGAAGAAACCACCATGTCCTTTGCAATGCTAAATATGGACACTAGGAAATGTTGTAAGTGAAAAACATCCTAACCTTGACCATGACAAAGCGTTGAACACTATCCTGATTAGCCGTCTTTTCTGAGTTTTTATCCTTGAAATGTGGGTCACAAATTCTTCTCTGATGAAACTTTGAAAGCTAATCACTAACTCTAAAGATATGCATGTAGGCATTTCCTGTGGAATCAGCAAGAAAAAACTCTGATCTTTCCCAGCTACACAGGAAGTATCAATATCACGGAATACAAGATCCACATTTCCCTGAGCTGTTCTGACCTTTCAGTCTATAGTCAAAACTTGGAAATTAACATTCAGTACGTCATACTCATTTCACATTTACTTATGCAATAATTTTACAGGACCTAAGTGGACGGAAAGTGTGAAAGTGGTTGAACCAATTTCCAGCACAAATATGTCTAATCACATACATAAACGTATCAATATGTACACACATATCAACCTACCATATTTCTCCCCAAACTATAAAGATAAAGAAATGGATGACCATGCACAATTCAAGATAAATTAACCCTTACATAAGTTATAATATGAGTGATAAGGGGCATTGCCACAACCTTAAAAACTTTGAAATACTTGTCTACATCTATTCATTTTGTTATACCAAAAAACAAGCCAATCAGACTATTAATAAACACATAAAGCAAACAGCCACTTGTACATGAACCAATATCACCAGCAGAATTGGAAATTTAAGAAAGACACAAGACATTGACACTACCTGGAAGTCTCCTTGAAGCTGCCCAACTTCTTGGAAAGGCTTTCATTCCCTGCACAGTCCATAGTGAATACATATCAGATCACTTTCCCTTGCTTTATAGTATATACCATATGGCAGAGGGGAGGCCTCCCTTTTACTAGTAGTGACCGCATGCTGCTCTTGCCTCATTATGGGGAAAAGTCATGTGATACTCAATGGGGACGGGCGACGAACAGTAAAAGGCAGTCAGGGCTGTAGATAGTTATATTGTAACTTTTACAATTTCACTGTGATAAAAAATATCTATGCCAAAGAAAATTGCTTTTTCCCCTTACAGATTGCGTTGCGTCTTCAAGTTAGAAACATTAGCCTTAGACTTTTACTTGTTTTAGACATACTACTAGTATTACTGGCCAGTCCCTGAGGTCAGAGGTAGAACTTTTTCTGCCATGAGTGTGACCCTAACTTCCTGAGGTTGTACTAAAGTTACTGACTGGAGGTGAGTCACAGGACATGTGTGCCTGTAAAAACCTCTATGGTCAGATTTTTCCATTTTTAAATACCATGGAATTCTAATGCAGTAATGGCATCGTGCCACCACTGCTAAGCCTAATGATAACAGAAGTGTGCCATACTTGGCACCAGAGCCATAAAACCTGATGATGCAATATTTGTTTGAAGAGTACATTGTAGTTGTTTTTTATAAGGTCAATTTTTCTATGTAAGATATGAGGAATATACAATCTATCAGAGTGTTAATCATTTTTACCGAATAGAATTTGATACTGAGAGTAAAATTTGATACAATAAAAAATTATAAAATGAACAATGCAGATCTGAAATTGATATTACACTGAAGGCAGTCTAACATCAACAAAAATGCAATGTCATATGATACTACCAGTATTATGAGTATACAACATACACAGCGAACTGAATTAAATATTGATAATGTTGGCCTTAGATGAGGAAACTTACAGAGGAAACTTACAAACTTTGTAATTGTAACATAGACACAGATATAGTTTCCTAGAGCCATCAATGATGAAGACAGTAGATAGCTTTACACTTTCCAAGCATCATCACTTGATACTAGTAGCTTTAAATACACAACATGTATCTGTATAGATCATACAGATACAGACTTAAACTTTACAGTACTTCTGCCATGTCTTGCTCAGATCCTAAGTAAGATGCATTTCCTGAAACCAGCATGTGGCACACCATAATGGAAATGCCTTTTGGCAAGCTGTCAGTTCTATATTTTGTTACCCTTTCTTTCCACACCATAGCCAAGAAAACACATGAGATGTAAACTGGTAAAGACCATACAGTCTAATTCGCAATGTTTAAGTCGGCATGGGTAAGTTTCGAACACAGACAATGCATGCACCAGAATAGTTTCAGGTAGTGATCATGATGTTCTCTCAAAGACTAATAGGTTGCGTAGTACATACTAGTATGTTGTACAAATATAATTTCAAAGTGAACTGCCAAAACATTACTACAAAACAGGTATCGACATGATATTTGATAGACATGGACAGTCTATATTGATAGGTCATAGATACAATGTAAATATCAATAGTCACAATAAAAAGGATTTGAAATATAATATAAGATAATTCCTATATAGGTAAAGGTTGAACTGTAGTCAAAAGCAAGAAGAAGTAAGAAATGTTTTCTGATAGCATTTTACTTTCTCCTCAGACAGTGTATTCAATGGTATAGCACTGATGCACATGGCTATGATTCATCTAAAAGTAAAAGGTTTACCACACAAGTGTGTGATGTGGTAAACCAAGAAACCCTTCAGTATTACATGTATGTCCAGGTCATAGACCAAAATATTACTAGTACCTTCACGGCTGCAACTAAAATAAAAAGAAGACAATAGTGTATGTGTGTATACATTTTCCACAACCTTGCTATGCATTTGTACCATATTTCTGCACTACGGTGTAAATATGAGAAAAGTCCAAACACTGCAAGGCTCTGGTTGAATGCAGTTGAATGCATAGTAGTAAAAATTTGCTGAAGAACTATTCCAAAGAGTGAGATACAGATAGTGAAAATGTCCTCCATACTAATTAATAATGATATTGATACACAGCTGGTATGATTTCCAATATCATTCTATGAGGTTATTTTCTACTCTCCTATTGTTTATTGTTTATTGATCTGGTGCAAGTGCCATTACCATCAACACATGAAGTCAAAGCAACATGTATTCTTTGGTTCATACCGACAAATTTCTACCCTCAACTTTTATGAATGGATTAAAATCTTCAGCTTATGACTTTTGTTATCTTATTGAGCAAGACTTTGTTGACTGGCTACATTACCATTTTAAAACATTGATCTTAAAAAAAAAACAAGAGATGATGATACAAATGTAGATAGTGATTTACAACAGGTTATGTGAGACAAAAAGAGCTTACCTACCTTGTCTCCTGTCCATTCTCCACAGGGGAAATATGATCTGTGTTTATGTAGACTACAGGTGGACTTGACAAATGCACTCGTGCAAAGATGAAAGCATGAATATTTCATGGTTTTGCTGCATTAAGATTCTTCTACTAGGTTTACTTGGTCACGGAATGGCCATGTTAGCACGAGACATTTGTTTTGAAAGGAAAACATCCAGAATATCCATTCTTCCAATCTGGGCTGTCTCCAGCTTTAATTGTTTTTTCTGTCCCACTCATTGTTTGGAAGCCCATGTTGTTAATTTCTGTTGGCAAACCTGTTGCTTTCATGAAAATACATTGGATGGATGGATGGAATGAACTTTTTGTCCCAACAAGAAAATTTTCTGTCCTGGGGCAGACGGACAGGTCCTGGATACAGCACTTCTTCCAATCACGATATACAGAGAAAACTGGCACATGACAGGTAGTGTTGAATTCTTGTGTAAATTAATAAATCTCGAAACTTCGGAGACACTTAGTGAACAGCTGACTTCAGGGAAAATTTGTGTATTCTCTTTAACAAATCATTATTTCAACTTACATTAACAGTGTTTGATTTTCAATCTATCACTTATGTACACTGGTCATCCAAACTTCATGGTCAGATTTACAACTTTACTCTAGACTATTGCTACATAGTATCATAAGAATTAATTCTTCTTGCTGAGTCTATTCAACCTCTCATTCTCAAGTGTAAAGTAAACATAACATGCACTGCAGTGCTGTGGCTAATAATATGGCAAGTAAGTACATTACTCCATCTGCTCAGCTCATCTGCTTGACTTTCTTTGCTCCACAATTGGCTAATAATTGAATAGACCTCAAAATGTGAATATACAAAAACAAGGCCAGAAATAACCTTTATAGATGTGTGCAATATAATCTCTGCTATTCACGATTCATACGGATGGATGATACAAGAAGGAACTCGTTCCTTTCACTCATGGCAACTTGTGAAAAGTCTGTTGTATTTATTTACATAATCCCTGCGAAGTGGGAGGGGTAAAAGTCCTCCACACAAGTCTGCTACCCTTTTAAAGCTAATTCTCAGCTCAAAAACACCGTCTGTGCCGTCCGACAAGCACAGGAAATAACCACAAATTAACACTGACTCGTTAATTACTCGCCAAATGACCTATTAGCCGTTTAAACGGACCCTGCTCGCGATCATCGGCAGAGATGCGCGGTGATCAGCTAACAACCGCGAACTTCGTTTGTCAAACTTCCCTTCTCAAAATAGTGCCATTTTCGGGTTCTTATTTGACGAATTTTACCCAGAATCTATCATTTACGACCTGTATAGAATATACATCACATTTAAAGGTGATTGGGAGCGTCAGTGTGCTTTCATCTGCCTACTTTACTCCATGATTTCTTACTTTGGTGACATACTGGGAGGACACCATATTGTTTACCAATCGCCATATTCCACTCAAGTGAAAACGTCCGAGAAGACGAATGATTTGCGGACGATTTTGACTCACCTAGGATGGCCTGTATGGCCTGGTCGTCTCCCAGGACGTCCATGGTGGCCTACCGGCCCTGCCGGGCTTGCTGACGGTGGTTGTCCGCGTCTGTTCACGGCTGTCAGGCTGACTAACCCCGGGGATCCATTCCGCTAGGTCCCGTCCCCTCCGCCATGAAAAGTCTTCTTCAGCTGTTCCAACAACCTCCCCAAGTCTCCCAACTACTTCAACATTTCAGCTCGTTCCCTCTACTTCAAGCCACAAGTTTGACGTAGAAGACAAACAGAATACAAATTTATTCTGATTTGTGTAGTTATCTATAAAGTTACTGTTACTTTGGTTATCTTTTGAGAAAGATTCTCACATGGGACAGCTGTTCCGTTTCCTCCCTCTGGAGAGTTACTACCCGATGACGCAAACACATCATCAGGTGACCGACCTGGGACCACCTGACAAACGCCGGAAACTTGGACCAACTTCCAAGAAAGAGAAAACCGTGTTCCGCACAAATTTAGCAACTGAAATCATCTGTTTTCTTTTGACAATCAGTTTTTGTAAATCTTACCGACCTCAAACTTATTTTGCTGGTCACTTGACTTGATAACGGTTTAGCGGGAGAGAATTATTCCAGCATATCATTGAAGCATCATTCGCACATTCGCTCAGTGCATCAACATATTCAGCCTCCGGTAAACATACAACTTTCATGTAATTTTTCATTGTTTTGTATGCACCGGACTTACTTCTTGTAAGGTTACCTCATTTAAACAAGGACATTATCATATTAGAAAAAGACTATCTGATTATTATTATTATTATTTAACCGAAAATATTATTCCCCTTTTGTGCGGATGTATCAATCATATATCAAATTTATGGAGCAAATTGAAGAATGATATTGTAGCCAGAAGGTACTTCCCACTCAATCATGTCAGTGGTGAAATTAGATGCAGGACCTGTTGTTATGATGACGACGATTATGGATTCAGTTTTTAGCTTGGCCGCTAGATGCCGCCCTTGACCGATTTGGCCTCTAAAAATAGCTGTCATAGCATGCAAACGTAATAAAGTATACGCAATTTGAACTATCATTGTATTTCAGCGCATAATTTGCACAAAAAATAACTACCTCATTTTTATGTTCATAATCATAATATTGACTGACCTGCTACATATCTTGTTTTTTCAAACACTGAAATGAATCAACGCAATTTTCGTTCTTGTTGTCTGGATGCGCTCTACTCAGAAATGCGCTCTTATCTTGGATGTAAAACTTCGACAAATTTGGAGAAAGGGTAAGAAAATGTGTCCATTTATCGGGTGGTATTTAAACCATAGAAAACCCTGGTAGTTATCTTGTTATGCTTGACTCTCCAAGTGAGCTGAAAATGCCGCCAGTGGCTCAGTTTTTGCGTCTTTGTGTGGAGTGCCTTTGTCTTGCGGAGGGCGGGTGCGTTGCAGCTTCGCGTTGGGTTTGGTTGGGGGAGGGGGGCAGGTTTGTAAATCAGCAGTTTTATCGTTTGTTTGGATTCCATGTCGTTAAACACGTATCCGCGCACTATGCTGCATGCACTATATTATGTAAGGCATAGCTACGAAGCTTGTATAAGCAATGCGTAGAGTTGTTTGGGGGTCCTCTGTATTCAAAGAAGGTAAAATTCAAGCCAAGATGAAGATTTATAATAATAATAATCACCAGGTGTATTTTGCCAGCCAGTAGGTACCCATTATGAGTAATGAGGCTGATTAACGTGGTCGAGGCACCTCCTCGAGCACGGGACCCCCGTTTTACGTCCCTCCCGGAAGACGATTTCGTGGAAAGCTTCGTGAGGCTACAGCAATCCGGACGTCCTTGGTTGGTCTCCCATCCAAGCACTGTCCGGATCGTCGCGTTGCTTAACTTCCGAGATCGAGGGATCGGGTGTACCAACGCGCCACGCGGCCGTTTGGAAGACAACTCTATAAAGCCCTGTAAAGTTACATCATGCCCTATTGCCATCATAGGATTCTCATATAATGGAACTTTCTGTGATGCACAGAACTTACCATGTACACTAAAATCTAATGTGTGTTATTGTGGTATTAAAGAAGCATATTGAGCCTTTGTTTGATGAGGGTCTGCATGGGGGGTCCCGACAACAATTTACGCTGAATTCAGAAGAACCCCCTACGTATTACACTAAATCAAGGGAGGCAATTACGCTAAATTTGGTTTTTTTGCCTCACTACGAGTTACGTAGATAAGATGGTTTTCCCTACGAGTTATGGGAAATAAAAGTAGGCTGCCTATGCCTTACGAAAAAGAGCATGCAGGCCCTCTTTGATGTTTGTAAAGATGTTTATGATGTATCCTGTGGTTTAGGATCCACATGTTTGCTTGAAGTTGAACCCTGAAGATGGCACTGAGTCCAGGACAGCCAGACAATGGACTGGAGACAGGCATGAAGCTCAACTTCCCAGAACAGCATGCTCAGCTGGCACAGTGCCTCGACGCCCTCCGGCAGACTGGACGGTACTGCGACATTACAGTCAAAGTACAGGACAAAAGCTTCAGGTAAGATTTCAGGAATCGTAAAATGAATCATATTATGTTTCAATAATTTTTTTTTCTTTTGAAGTCCACTATATCTAAAATAGATGGTGACACCAGTAGCAATATTTGTAGTGTTTGTAGTGGACTTCAAAAGTAAAAAAAAATATTTGATTTGTTTACCGTGTATCAATGTCTATGAGTTCTGACAGCTGAAAACAAGTAATAGAATTTTTTCTGTTGGCAACGCCAAGAAAGAATTTGGTTGCAGACTGTCTGTGCCTCCCTTGTCCTTTTTTTCTAGTTATATGCAGCTGTCACTGTGTTATCCACATGTATCTCAACATCACTAATAGCAAGTCAGTCAGGACATGCAGCTTGCACTGTTCAGAACAGACTGGTGTGTTACGCCATGAGACAGTTAACTGCAGGTATGCAATACAAGTAAACAATATGCTTTGTACTTGCAGCTGTCACCGTGCAGTGCTGGCATGCCGGACCCCCCTGTTCCAGTGCCTGGGGGATGACCCCATTGTCCGGGTGGACTTCCTGAACCCTGCAGCCTTCTCAGCACTCCTGGACTACATGTACACCTCAGGTAGGAACAAGTGACATATCAGGATGTTTCCACATGGGCGAACTTTGCTTTGTATGAAAAAGGAGATTTGTAGGGTGTCAGAAATTTAACTTTGACTTTGACTTTACATACAAGATTAACTGTAATGCAATGCAACAAGCAGCTGAAAAGAGTTGCTGGAGAAACATGATGCAGCTTCTGACATGTGGTGAGCATGATGATGATTATGATGATGACAAATGTAATATACTTGTATGCACTGTATAAGAAGATGTTGCTTAGTGTAGCAGTTAACTCTACTATCTTTTATTTTGTACGTACATTTCTTGTATTTTCAATTTTTGCCATGCCACTGATAATGTATGGCTGTACTTGAAATGCTTGTTGTTATCCACAGAACTGACTGTGTCCAGTGGCCACTGCAGTGATGAAGACCTGCTGGCCACTGCCCAGGCCCTGCGGCTCCATCCTGTGGTGGAGTGGCTCAAGGACTACCTCAAGGCAAAGGGAGCTGTAGACCAGGTGTGGGTTACATGACAAAAAAGAGAAACATTCTGATCATGTATAAAAGGATTTGCGACAGAGTTTGTTGTATGATTGGGCTTGGAGTTTTTTTTGTATATTTCAACACAGCAGTGAATGAACTAATAGACAAAACTCCCTTATTTGTTACTGCTGAAAGTTGTAATAATATTCATGTGGTTTTATTATGAGATTGTTTGCTTGACTTAAGGACAATGGCAAGAAAAAGACTGTCATAATTAATAACAACTGTACATTTTTCCATTGGATTAGTTCATGTTTGTTGTGTTGATGACCTTTGACATATTTGCTTTCTTGCCAAACAGGTACTTGGAGGAGAGGGGAACTCGCAAAACACAGCACCGTCATCACTTTTATTACCATCCTCTACTGATAACTTGACATCCAGCACAGTAAGCAGCCTCTTTCCAAGGAATCCTGGCTTGCCATTTCTCAACACCAATGCCCCCTACAGTCCTCTTACAGAACTGCAGGTGGCCTCCACTGGCCATGGGCAGAACCAGCCAATCGAGAGTCTCTTCTTCAAGAACACGGGAAAGACCAACGGAGTTGCTACGGTAACAACAGTAGACGTGACGAGCCCTGGACCTGCCAGGTGGGATCCACAGCTGTCCACCTGTCACAGGTGCGGAGTGCACTTCCTCAGCACCAAAGTCTTGAAACAGCACCAGGCAGTGTGTGGGAGGGGGGCAGGGGAAGGGCCCAGCTGCACTCAGGACAGCATCGCAGAGCCTCCCCGACAGAGGCCGGTGTTCGGATGCTCCAGGTGCTCTCAGTACTTCGTAAGTGCCAAGACTCTGCAGATGCATCTAAGGGTGTGCAGCAAGCTGCAGGAGTACAAGTGCAGCCTGTGCCAGCTCAGGTTTGTCAGTCAGAGGGCCCTGGACTTCCACACCAGGGACTGCTGGAAGTCCTTCCAGGAGTTTGAAAGCCCACAAAGGTCCAAGAGTACAAACGTCAGAGCCAACTCTGGGAAGCCAAACGAAGTTGGCTCGTTTTCCCGCAAAGCAGGAGCAAAAGGTGGAGCCACTGTACAGGATACTTCCAAACCACAACAACCAGGGAGCAGCACTGATGAAGATGTTAGTGAAGTAGAAAACATGAAAGTGTCAGAGAGCCAAGAGGTTTTGGTGTTGAATGCTAAAGACGTTGACATAAGCAAGCTCATAACAAGTAAGCAGTTCAGCTGTGGTCAGTGTACTAAGACGTTCCCAACACCCCTCAAACTACAGCGCCACAAGGAGCAGTGTAAGTCACCCGGCAGTTCCGAGGTTGACCACCAACAGCGACAAAAGTGGATCTGTGATAGATGTAGCCTGTCTTTCCCATCGCGTCTGTCCCTGCAGAGGCACATGCCGTCATGTAACAAGAGTGTCCTGTTTGTTGATGTCAGAAATAGGGCAGACCAGTCATCAGTTAGCGGCAAAACGGCAGCCGGCAGTAGCAAAGAGAAACAGCCCACACGAGAAGCCACAGTACAGGGGGCCACTCCAAGTAAACAAAAAAGTGCTAGCACTGCAGGCACTAAGACACCAGACAAAACTTCAGGTACAGTCAGCTCTGCAAGATCTGAAAAGGAGACCAAAAGTACTACAGCAAAACCAAGTGACAAGGATTCCAAACCTGTGAAAGACAGCAGTGGAGATGTGGAGAAAAGCAGCAAAAAGGATACAAGTCATGCAAGGAGAGCATCCAGTGGAGGCAGTAGTCCAGTCCTCACCACACTGAGAAGCAGCCCAAGACACATGGGTCGGACACTTAGAAGCAGTCCCAACAAACCCCATGTCTTTAGTAATGTGGCCAAGGGCAACTTAAGGATCAAGCTGATGAAAAAAGTGCACAAAACTGTCACTTCTCAGACAGCTAGGAGACGTTCAGCGGCAGCTGGTTCCAGTGCAGCAGCAAGCAGCAATGAGAAAACAAACACCACTCCCAAGGCAGCAAGAGAGAAAAGGGCAGCGGAAGACAGTCCAGGTCCTACCACAGCAAAAAGGCTCAGCACACGTACAGAAACCACCTCTGCTCCCAGTACAGCAAAGGAAGGCCCTCCCAACATCCTGAGCAGGTCCAAACCTGGGAAGGCCCCCACCACGGAGCACAAGAACACACCTAAAGTACCAGGGAAGCAGATAAAATCCAGTCCTGCCACTAGCACAAACACCACACCAAAACCAAGACCCCGGGTTGTTTTAAGGAGAGTTGACACAGCTGGAGGGATCCCAGAAGGCAGCAACACCATCTCAGCAAACATAGACACTGTTATAAAGGTGGAACCAGAGGACGACTCAGACCAATGGGAAAGTCCAAGGAGTGCACAGCAGCCAAGTGGCAGGAACTTTGGTTCCCCTGAAACCAGCCTGTTCTCTGCACAGTACCACTGCGGCAACTGTGGCCTTAGCTTCCCCCAGAGAAAGGCTATGCAGGACCATGAACGCATATGCAAACAGGTAAGGGTAAGAAGTGTGTGACTGCATGTGAATTTTCCTCGGTTTCAGACTGCCTGTTCCTGGCAATGGGAAGAGGAATTTGTTAGCCTATGACATCTCACCATCACTCAGTCTTGGGCTGATCTTCAAGTTCAATGTAAATCAGACTGTGATTGATGTGTCAGAATGCTTTCTGGAGTTAGCTATGGTCAACTCAAAGTCAAACAGTTAATAAAACCAAGAGAATCTATACAAATAACACAGTACTCTTAGTTGTTTATTTATTTCTGTTGTAATTAGTGATTTTAGAGTTGCTTGTGCAATAGCTGCTAGCTGTGGAAGCATGCCTTTTGAAAAACTTTTGATTTTAAGTCACGATTTCTAGTTTGCAATCATCTAAGTTCCCCTTCAAAATAACTCCCCAATTCAGACTTGTATTTTTATCCAAAAACCTAATTCTTGTTGACCACCCTAACTAATTGGTAAGAAATAGTTTTATAGTTGGAATAAAAGAAAGACAATTTTTCTCCAGGCTTTTGGGGAGGCATACTGCCAACAGCTCAGCAAGGCTGCTAAGTCGCACTGCTGCCAGAAGTGTATGAAGCTTTTCTCCTCTGACACCAGCCTTAGGGCCCACCGTGAGGAGTGCCTGAACTCCACACTGTACCGCTGTAAGGTCTGCTGGGAGGACACCGACCAGCCCAAGGCTCACATGGAGAAACACTGGCGATGGAGCCGACCCACAGAACTGCGGAACAACCCCTGCTTAAGCATCGAATCTGACCTACCTCTGATCAAATCTTTGTACATGTCCGTGGTGAAGCCGAATGAAAAATGGCCGTGCAGCCTCTGCGAGGCGGAAAAAGGAAGTAAAGGAGGAAGTTTGGCTGTCACATCGTTCAAGGACAGATTGCGTCTGTGGTCTCACCAGGCATCTGCCCACAAAGTTGTCTGGAAAAACCTCATGTGCCCGGTGTGTACGGGGTCGTTCAAGTTCAATGTGAGAGTGGAGTACCTGCGCCACATGTTTGCCAACCATGTAGGACTGAGGAAGGCTCAGAAAACATTTCATTGTCTGGTCTGTGGAAAATCCTTCCATGACAGGGGCTTGTTGGAACTTCATCTGTTCAAACATGGCAAAAAGACAGCAAAATAAATCACTGTATGTTACCTCTCAGGCCCTTAGGTAGTAACACAAATCCTTTTTCACAGGATGCTGTATTTACAGTATGGACTATTTCTCTTCAGCCAGCCCAACTGGCACAAAAGCAAGTCATATGATCATGGTCACACTTCATCAGCTCATTACCTCTGCCAAAATATTCCTTCATAGTTACATGTAAATATGCCTACGAGGGGCATTCAATAAGTAATGTCCCTGACCCATTTCCCATAGCAGGAGATTAATGAAACTTGGCACAGTTATTAGTCTTTCTCTACATAGGAACCACCCAGAGTTATGCATTTCTCCCATCATTTGATGTAGCTCTGGACACCGTTCTTGTAGGACATCCCAGGTTGGTCCTCCGACAGATGCCTCATCAATAGCAGAAGAGGGACGACCAGGTCTGGGAGCTGTTTCCACAGACTTCCGGCCTTGTTTGAATTCAGGATGCCAGCGTTTTACAAGGTCATATGATGGGGCATCATCACCATAAGTTTTTTTCATTTCATCAAAAGTCCCTTTTGGTGTGCGTCCTTTCAAATACAAAAACCGGATCACTGCGCGACACTAAACTTGCTCCATTTCACACCTGGTCCATTTCGCACCTGACTCAGTTCAAACGCCAGTAAATCAGTAACCATGATTAGTTCAGAGCTGTATTTTGCAACATAACCCATAGAGATATGACTCATTACACATGCAACATTTCATCTAGATCAGACAACTGGCAGTGGGTCAGGGACATTACTTATTGAATGCCCCTCGTACAGCTCTTTGTTAGATATTTAGAGTGTTGTTTTACATTTTTGAATTGTGTTAAAATTCTGAAGGAAGCTATTATCAGATACTGAACTAATGAAGGTTACTATTGAGTAATGTATGTTTAATAATGTACATGAAGACAGATTGTAATGAGATCATGTTATTATCCCTTTTCATTATAACTTATGTATAATCTACTCAGTTGCAACTAGTACCAGGCAGTAATAGATGAGAAAGATTTGATCAAAGTACACCTGACCACAAAGTGTTGTGTATAAATAGGCATATACAAAATGTATTTCTTTTGAACCTCTTATTTTGCATTTGACAAGTAGAAGTTTAAGTAGTTACCTTGTCAGGGTAAGATAACATTAGATGTGTAATTTCCAAACAGGACTATTACCAAACTTATGAAATTGCACCATTTGGAGTTTAGTTTACATTTGAAGATGTCAAATGTTCATGAATTGTAGCAGTGTAAATTTATGAGGCATGCTGATTTGTTAGATCTTTAGTTAGAAAACTGATGATAAATGTTATCTTAGACTGATGTGTGATGCTATTTTCAATGTTGATGAATTAGTGACTAGTGGAGAGTTAACCAGAGGAAATGAATCTTTATGCTGTATTAGGTTGTCAATATGGTAGGTTTACTTGCTCTATTTTTAAAATTAATACATCTTAAGTAGTTTTTTTCTATCTGTTTGGTATAATTTCCTTTCAGAGTACTTGTTTGTTGTTTAGTTAATTGCAAATCAACAGCTAAGTACTTCTGTTATTGCTGTTAAGGTGTGAACCTGTATCACTTGAACTGGTTTAGGCCAAAGTCAACTGCAGTCAGTAAAATGTAGTGAGATAGATGGTGCCGTGAACATGTACTAGTGAACATGATGTATTCATACAGTACAACGTAGGTAATGTACTATATTAGCTAGCTGTTGAAAAAAATTGTGGAAGGTTTGTTAACAGTTGTAATTGTTGATGTGTAACAATCATAATTTAGTATATATTTCTGTGTGTCTATATATGATAACGTTTATACCTGTAGAAATAAGAACTTTTGAAAAGTAGCAAACATTTTTTTCATTGGACGTTAGTACTGTATAAGCATTTTTGTTAATAAACAAATTATAGTTTATATGGCCCTGTTCTCATCATTGTTCATTAGAATAGTTTGTAGTACTTTTAAGAGAGTTTTATTTGAATAATTGTCTTACATTTAATATTTTTCTCATTTTTGTTGACTAATTTTTGTCATCACTCATCACTGATCAAAGGCTATTTTTTCTATCTTTGGCACTTGTTTTGGAACATAAGGCCATGTTGATTTGATTATATGGATGACATCCTCTGGGAACTCCAAAACTGATGCGAGCGAGCGAATAAAAAAAAAGTTTGGCCAAAAAAAAAAGTTACCTTCAGTATGAAATCAAAGTGTCCAGGAAGGTTGAACATAAGACTAAACACACATAGTATGGTATACCAACAGTTAGGTGTAGGGACCAGTACATCATATGGATGCAAAACTTTTTTTTTTCTTCGAGGACCAATCCGATAGAAACAGACCTGAAAAAAAAATCAGAGGAACAGGTTTCGCCAATTACAAAATGGACACACTACTGTAATTCCTGATTTTTTTCACTGTAATATTATGTTCACGGTTTTCACGGTGACGACTGTACCGTGAACTTATCATTACCGATAAAAAATAATTCACAGACTTTTTTCATGCGCACTTGCCTCGACAGTGAACATTTAGTTCCGAGAGCAAGTTCAATTTTCTCAGACCGTGAAAATTTGGTACAGTGAAGATAAAGTGAATTACAGTATTTCGGCAGGCATTTGGGGTCTTACCGGGGGCCAAGAAGACAACAAGAGCGAAGTCGAGTAGAGTTTATAGTCAATTGTACCAAGTTTCTACAGTCAAAGGTACAGACTGAGACAGTTATCTTGATTACATGGAGATGGGATTTTAAAATGCCAGTGGGAGTCCAATAATCCACCAAACAGATTCCCTTGTAGCAAAATTGACCAATTACCATTGTTTTGAGTATCGCCAGTTTTCAAGTTTCCACAGGCAATCAGGACTTGAATTTCCTGTACTGGTACCTCCCCCTACCAACAATATTATTTTGGCATTCTATGGCATTAGTCATCTGTTTTCTGATACGTTTATTTCAATCTACGGAATATTTGTGCTCATTTTACAGCTGTTTTGCCCAATTTATTGTGTGGTCGAAAACTTTTTTTTTTTTGGAAATGGCCGAAAATTGGTGCGAGCGCGGATGTCATCCATACAATCAAATCAATATGGCCTAACTTAGACATTTGATAGCAGATTTTTCATTTTATTTTTAACAGCAGACTTAATTCCCCTCTTCAGAATATAGTCTGGTATCCAGCCGTAATATAGCTCCCGAGTCTCTCCTCTTCGCAATTGATCAGATCATACAGATTTCAGTGCTCAAACACACACGCCAAAAATTTCCAGAATACTCTTTTACCGTGCCATGCCATGTGGCGTTACCAAAAAGTCACTCCCTTGGAAGAAACAGTTCTCGCGCGCTTTGGCGAGAACTTGCGAGAGGCGGACTGGTATGTTGAAGTACTTCCGGTTCACCTGCGTTTTGGCATCTTGGACCTTTCAGTCAGCGTACAAGTTGGCTTTTCTCGTCTGTTTTTGCGCTTAGTGATAACTTAGAGAGCTACAAGAGCTACAGATAAATCACGGGAAAGAGCTGAAAAGTCTGAAAAGCGTAGAGTAGTTAACAGAACAATGCGGTCGAAGAGGAGGGTCGGCCCGGAACAAAGAATTCGTGGAGAGCAAGTCGGAACTGTTGCAGAAGGAGCAGATGAATCACCCGAAGATGCTTCAGACAACCCTTCCGATTCCACCAGGGTGAAAGTTCAAAAACGCAAGGCAGAGCAAACGGTAGAGGATGCCGAAAGCTCCCCTGCTTCAGGTAGTAAGGCCAAAATGCCTAAACACGATATAGAGCTAGAACTGGCTTGCGACTCCGACTCTGACTCAGATGCGAACTCTCCACCTGTAGAGGAGGAAGATGAGGAGACCACTCCCGAATCAGAAGGTACCGAGGAACTACCAGATTTCAATGGTGGGAGTTCAGCCCAGGAACCCGAAACTGACCTAGCGAAGACCATCGAGGCGGCGGAGGCGTACCGAGCTGCGGTCAGGGCGGAGATGCAGAGGACCCGGGCAGAGGGACCACCTGAGGCTACCAACAAGACCATAGTGAGAACATATATTTTTGAAAGAACATTTCCTTTTTCAAAATTGCCTTTTCTGTATATTGTCTATTATCATTTTTTAAGTATATTGTCTAAAATCATCTAGAAGTTTTTAAATCATTGTTACTTTAAGTATTGTTACAAAAATATGGTTATCATGTTGGAAATAAATTAAGATCCAAACTTTTTTTCATTCTTGTCAAGCTAGATGATATGCTTGTCTGTCCTGTCTCCAACCAGAAGCCTAATCTAAGACTCAGCATTGTAATTTTTCCAACCACCAAGAATTAACAACATATAGAGGACTTTATGATTTGAGATGCTAAGAATCTTAACAAGGTTATGTCCAGGTGATGCCTACTAGTACTGTATTACATGTACCATGGAGCTTTTATCATATTGTACTATTAGTACTCTTTCTTTTTCCTACCATTCCCAGTATCTTTTTTATGTGCCAGTGCCACCTGTTCTACACTATACACTATAGAGGAAGATATTGCAGAAATAAAGTTGAAATGCCTTGTTTTTCTGCAGGCGTTTCAGCAGGGGCACACCTGTGTGAACTGCATGATGCTGTTCTCCTCTGAGAGCAGCCTCCGGGCCCACCAGGTGTCGTGTGGGGAG
The DNA here is from genome assembly GCF_000003815.2 of Branchiostoma floridae. NCBI lineage: Eukaryota > Metazoa > Chordata > Leptocardii > Amphioxiformes > Branchiostomatidae > Branchiostoma > Branchiostoma floridae. The sequence continues at coordinate 8,829,494 of NC_049982.1, forward strand.
GTGATGTACCGCTGTAAGCTGTGCTGGGAGGACACGGATGAGCCCACGGAACACATGGAGGAGTACTGGCAGCGCGACCCTCCCCCGGAGCTGCGATACAACCCGTGTTTAACCATCGAGAGCGACATGCAGCTGATCAGATCGATGTACATGTCAGTGGTGACGCCGGATGAGGAATGGCCGTGTAACCTCTGCGCTTCAGAGATCAGCGTCCGCCAGGACAACTGGCCTACATCCTTTAACTTCCGTAACAGGACGCGGCTGTGGACGCATCAAGCCGTGGTCCACGGGATCGTGTGGAAAAAGCTCCCATGCCAGGCCTGCGGGGGGTATCTCAAGTTTCACACCAGGTCCGATTATCTGCGCCACATGTTCGCCATGCACGTTCAACTGAGGAAGGAGGAAAATGCGTTCTGTTGTCTTCTGTGCGGGGAGTTGAACCCTGACAGGGGCTGGCTGGAGATTCACATGTTCCAACATGCAAAAATGCCAGCAAACTAGTTATTTGTTCGCTTGTCATGGAGGGAAAAAAAGCAACCCTGTTCATGGTTCCAGCAATCCAGCTGCACATGTGCAGGGAGATGCATTGTGGGTAATATGTCAATGTTGAATGCTCCTGAGACATAAGTAAAACAGGTCTGTTGACATTTACATGTACATTTTGTATCAAGCATTGTCTAGACAAGAATGTTTACAGGCTTAAGGCCTTCACCTTTGACATATTACCCACAGTGCATCTCACTGCATGTGCAGTTGGAACCATGAACACGTGAATAGACGTGTACCCCTCACAGTAACAAACTGCAATGTAGAAATGACTATCAACTCTCTTCTACTTTGCTCTTCTCATTTTTTTCTGGACCGGTACAGGTGATACAGTTTTGGACTGGTACAAAATACAGGCACTCACCCCTATAGTTGATAGTTTATTTTCAAATTTTCTAGTTCTATCATGTGTTTTTAATAATAGTTGAAGATTGATCAACCAGTTATTAAAGATTATATCATGGAGTGTTACAGGATGCAAGACTGTTAAAGTAATTGAAATGAAAGGGTGGAAAAGTAAGATTCGTATGGTTAGTGACCCCTTATCAACTATTTGGAATATGATTTTTAATGAATTTTTGTTGAAAAATATATTTGGTACATATTTTGATGATACAGGTTGTATATGTGGTAAGTTTCTTGTCATGGTAGTTTCTTTGTGCCATGGACTGCTGAAAAAGTAAGGACTGTTCTCTGATGAACATTAATCTACCAAAATGGTAAAACTACTAAAAGATTCTGCAGATGCAAGTCAATAATCTACAATGTAGAAGTCTCTGTAAAACTTCATCTCAATCAGAACCAAACAGTAGTAAATTTTCAGATATACATGTAACTGTTATGCAGTTCTCTGCTGTTCCAAATATTTCATGGAAAGGAAGTTCATTTTGAAACTTAAATCAGCAAAGCCAAATGAATGTACCTGAATGTAGTCAGGGTTTTGCTGCTTCCTTTCATAGCAGTGTGCATATTGTACAGGTACTGTAAATGCAGAAATGTTCGCGGTTGTTTTATGTTCACGGTTTTTGCGTTGGCCACTTCAGCGCAAATTTAAAACCACCGCCAACATTTTTCCGTGGCAGTAAGAGACTACGTTGCATGGTGCTACCGCAAAATTAAAACCACTGCGAAAAGTCCTTTTTCCTGCTCCTGCAAAATTAAATCCCCGCGAACTTAAATGCATTTACAGTATATGACATAGATGCTGGCAAATGACTGAAAAAAACAAGTAGATTCATTATTGGTTTCTGGTGAGGAAGGGATTCATAACATATCCTATTTTATATTACCCTGGGGTTGCATATTCTAGTATGCTGTATTGTGGGAAATATTTTCACAACAGGTCCTGAACATTGACATTCACATTTTCTGCAATGTAGTTCACATCACGGCTCTGTTGTAATAAAATATGTTGAAATTGATAAGTTTCATTGGACTATTAATCCGTCTAAGATCTGTATATGTATAAACTGGGTCTACGTACTACAGGTCCACCCCTGGTCATGGACCAAATTTGTATGGGTAGTATAATAATTTGACTGAGAAATTGTTAATGGTGCCAAATCTATTCACTTTGTAGCCACAATGGCGCCAAGCAAATTGTTAACCTCATCATTTTTGCCATAATGAAATGTTTTATTGCAAATTCATGCCCATGGGGCTAATTACAAGTAAACGAAATCAAATACATAAGTAAATAATCAAAATTCTAACATGCGAAGATTAACTGCTTGTATGTATATACAGAATATCGAGTACTATTCTGAAACCTACGCTACTATTGCGGGGTTTGACTTCTTTTTTGAAAACAGTTGAAAATGAAATGTCTTGATTCGATGATCTTAGCAGAAGGTGTGTCTTTTGTGTGTTTTTTAACAAGGTTGATAACATAATAACAAGGTTCCTTTTAATGTGTTATTTGGGTGCATGAGTCCATTTTACCCAGATTTGTCCAGTTGCACTGGAACTCGTACAGTGAAGGTGTATTATGTCGGTCATAGCAACAAGGAAGTTCCCCTTTCAGTCTGTATTTGCAGTGTTGAGGTGTTGTTGTCTACTGATGATCAGGTCCATGAGTTGGAAAAGGGTTGTGCTGAACTGTGGTTGTAATAACAGAGCCTGGGCCCAATTTTCTCAGCCGTTTTGTCTTTATTGTTTTTTTCTGACATCTGATACCATGCTTGTTATCCAGTTGGACATTCCCTTCATTACCCACAAAGGCGGTGATGATGCAAATTAGTTAGCCCGCCCCCATTTGCATGTTTGATATCCTTTTATGTTCTACTTGCGATAACTTAAGTAAATTAGACGTGTTTCATGTCTTACAGGCCCATTATGGAGAACACCGAAATCATAGATGTCTTCATGTAAATTACATCTAATTGAATGTGTTCATTTCTGTCTTAGCTACCTGCTTGCCAAAACTAATGGAATTTCGTCTTTCCTTTCCTTTCTGAAATTATCCTAATTTGAAATACATGTACTTGGTATTAGGTGGCCCATATTTACTTATTTCTAAGTACAGGAGTTATCAACAACCCATGGATCGAGACCATTGTTTAGATTAGAACACGAGATATCAAAAGACTCTAAAAAACCCTCTAGGGGGCCCAAAATTTAATCATTTCTAGGTCTCATCAAGACCTACCCACTTACAAAATGTCAATACTACCCATCTGGGCTTTCTCGAGTTATCGCGTTGGAAGACAGACAGATGCACACACGAACGCGCCTGCTAAAAACCTAGCCGTTTTTTCACGGAGGTAAATTAAAGAAAGCGCAGGTGTGTTGAAAAATTAGTTCGTCACTTTCTTCTGTTCTGTCAGGTTGCGTCGTGGCAAATCTATTAGCCCTGACCTTTTGACACGTACGACAAAGGGACAAACGTCACGCGTCATTATTTCATTAAGGTGGTGGAAGTAAACTTTCCTCTCCTAGCTGCGTGACTTGCACCCAGATATGTTGTCTTTTTTGTTTACCCTCGGCAACAAAGGCCGCTCGCCTGGCATCCAAACCTATTACATGGCTGTCGAGTCTCATGGAGAGGACAAGAGGCCTTCGGCAGCTGTAATAGGTTTGGATACCATGCTACAGTGGATCTTGATTGACAGATCATCTCAGAATTAGCGTAGGCCAGGCAGTTGCGGTAAACAGGTACTAGGTAGGGGCTGTCCCGCATCGCCGAGAGGCGATCAATTGGAGAAGTTTGCTCTGTTCATTCGTACACAATCACGGTAAACAAACAAACAGAACCCTCTCAAGTAGCAACACTTCAAGAAATGGATGAATTCCCTTACAGTTACACCACGATCACTAACACTGTTAACCTTTAATGATAGTCTTTGATATGACAGAAGAAAGAAGACGCCACCTGTACGGCAATTAATACAAGTAGGAAGAGAGACTCTATCTTGGGAATTGAAAACATTGACATTTATTAATATCAAGAGGCGAAGCTTTTTATCGTTATCGGAGAATCCCACAGGGAAGGTCCAAAATACGTAATCTCCAAGCAAAACTTGGATGCAAAATTATAACGTTTACCATTTTTTGTTCATGTTTCAAACTGCCATGCATTGAAAAGCAGGAAAACGTAACAATTATACCCCCAAACATCTGCTTTAAGACTACTAACTATGCTTAAGTCAAACGAAATGGCAGCGATTTATGATTCATATCTTTGATAAATAGATTCCCCCTCTGCACAATTGTACTTTGAAAAAAATGCGAGGCCATTTCTGTCAACAAGTTTACCTAATTATCCCACTTCACAATTTAATACAAAAGCAAAGAAGGCTCGGGTCGGTCCGGATGACCACACCAGATAATGTTGATAGGCGGAAAGCAGAACACACGCCTTACGTGTGTCTCACAGCGACCGCTCCAGGACATAATTTTCTACGGTAGCTGGATCACTCACATGTACAAGTGTTGTCGGTTTAACAAAGTCACCTTTGTCTTGATAAGTATGGACGACACAAAGTAAAACACCAAAACAATCGATAGCCTAGGCTAACGAATCGGTCATTTACAAATGACCAGTAAAAGTGCACTTTTATTGGAAAGGAAGGAATACTGTAAACACATTTTCAATGCTTTTCTATATCGTTCAAATTGATATCACAGCTTTGATATGACTGAGTGGCAGGGCAGGTATATGTGCTGTACACACACTCCCATCTTCAAGATACGACGTGTGTTATGATGTAACTGAAGTAAGACTGTCATATCCTATTCATGTAGCCTGTGTGACTTTTACGGTTGTCCTCGGGAAATATTTCCGAGGTCAAATAAGGACAATCTGAAAGATGGAGGCGTGGGATGTTTGTTGTAAGTAATGTTCGCCATACATTGTTAAGCAATAGCGAACGCTTGGCGTTCCCTTCTGATACTCTATAGCTAACTGTCTTACGAGTTTATTATATTCTACAACACACTAGGTGATTCTTTTCAAATTCTTGGACGAAAAAGTAATATAAAGTATAAATAGGCACGGTCAATAGCTCGAAACCTTCCCGACAAAAACGAGTTTGAAGTTTGAAGCAGCAGAGCCTTTCAGAGAAGTAGAGAATATCAAAGATAGAGACTCCTTTTACACAACCGCAACTTTAGTTTCACGGATGTTTCGGCGACTGTCTGTCACATTGTACGCAGCAATATATATGTACATGTGTCGCTGCTTATAGATGCGGTCACAAGGCGCAAGGTACTTGCATATAAACACTTGATTAAGAAGTAGATGAACTCGTTGCATTGACTGTTAACTTGTATGTATCTATTTAACAATGGATACATTTATATATATGTATATGATATTACTCTGCTTTACATTTGGGACCGCATTGTATAAGAAAAATCCCAACCAACCACAGACTGTACATAAGATTATCATTATATGTCAATACCTTGCGTTTGTGACTGCACCTGTAAGCAGTGACACCTATGAGGCAGTATGATGTAAACCAATGAGAATTGCCCTGAGGTAGGTGAATATAAAGTTGCGGTTGTGGAAAAAGTACTAGTGTGTCTTTATTCAGTGAGATACCAACCTGATGAAACTACTCACGGAAATAAGATGGGGGATATGACAATAATGCCATTCACTCAGTCATTAGAGATAAATGGTCTAAACCCTCCCCCACACATTTCTGGAACTTCCCTTCTGAATGGGCCCTACTAAATTATAAATGCATTAGAGTCATAGCAAAACAATGTCGAATTATTATATAGATTGTTTACATAACCCATACTTGCGAAAGTCAAGACATTTCACAATGCACAGCAACATTGACTAGGCCTATCTCAGACCGGGGCTGTCCGTTAATAGCCCAACTTTACTAACAACAATATTAATGGCAATGGTTTATGAGAGGGGTAAAAAAACTCCACTTTGCAACTTTAAAGCAATCTCATACCTTTATCACTCAACGCGCGTATGTGTCAAACGTTTCCATAAGCTTTGGAAAAGAAGATAATACTAGATGGATCAACACTTTAGCAGAATGTTGAACAAAATGAATTCGATCACCAGAAACAGGAATCATTACAACTTTCACCCCCCTTAAAAATGAAATGGTAAAGTCCTGATTAAAAACATACAACTTACCTCTCCGACTAGTCATTTACGTTATATAGCACCTGTGGACACCTGCTAGGAACCCGTCGGAAAGACAAGACAAGCAGACAGACAGGCAGACGGAACGGAAAATTCTCAACGAGGTAGGAGATACTTGCAATTGAATATGTCGGGGAAGGTTGCCACTCCCCCACTGCTCTCTGTTCTCATTTCGTCCTGTCCTGACTGAGAGTAAAAATGTTTCCTGTTCTGTATGTGATGGGAACCGACCTGTTTCTCTTGCCGAGTCGCAACGCTAGCTACGGTACATCATGAATGCTTACAAGTTCGAATTCGGAACTTTGAAACCTACTACTTCTACCATACGCTAAGTCAAAGCCAACTATTAATCTGTATCGTTCCTGTTCTGGTTATAGTTTTATGTAGGAATATATGCCGAGGTGAGAAAGGTTTGTAAAGTCATATTTAATGAATTCAAGGGACGATTTTACTGTTCTGAGCAAGGAAAACAGCGTGGATTTCAGCAGATTCGTCCATAGGAAAGATCAAGTGCAGAAACTAGCGAAAGTCGTTAATTTCCCCCACAAACCTGTGGGTTGATTTGCGGGACTATCACTTCCCCCGCGGACATGCAAGTCCGCATCAAAACACATTCAAATTCCCTTTTCCCACGCTTCAGACTGTCGAAAGTTGAACATGAAGTGAAAAATAGAAGAATTGCTCAAATTTCTCATGGCCGTACCGGCATCAAAAGCCTTGCGCACAAAAAGAGAACTGTCGATGCATTTTACCGGAGCCATTTCCTCATGTACGATTGTGGAGGACTATTTCAGGATAGGTCAATTCACTTAGCAATTACCATTATTAATGCATTGAAAAAACAATGAAGGACAAGTTCTTTTCCATTTTCTTGTCTCAAAATATTCCGAGTGCTTTTAATATTTCAAAAATTAAGAGTTATGCCCAAAGGTATGATAGGTACATGATTTCCTCACAGCTAGAGTTGGAGAGACAGGTACGCTGCCAGTAGCTACTCTCCAATTTACGCTCTAGCTTGTTTCATAGTTATGTCATGATCAGTCATACGAAAAGGTCCACAAGAACGCTGTCCGAACGTCGGTTAGAGAACACCAGTAGCAATACATATGTATAGTTTTCAATATACATGTCTAATATAGGAAAACGTCTTTACATGTGAAGAGCCGGAGAAGAAAAAGATCGACTTTTTAGAAGGTCAGAAATATTGTTTCTTGAAACACCTTGCAGAAGAATTTTTTATATTACCGCGATTCGTTCTCAATCTGAAGAAAAAAGTTTAGCTACCCTATTTCTAAATTTCGCGTCGATGTCGACCGCTGGCAAGGAAATGTAATTTTCGATCTTACAGCTAAGTGATAAAAACGTTTTAGAAACGTTTCCAATATGTTTTCCTCATTTCTGTTACAACAGTGTTAAGATATCTGTATCATTTACATATGATGATAAAAAAAAGGCCCGTAATAGTGCAATGATGTATTGACATTGTTAAACAGTATGTGTTGGTTCATGAACTTCGGCCAAACTTTAAAAGTAAGAATCCGTACCGACACTTCTTTTAGGACTGTTATCGGAAACACAACATTAGTTTTCCTAGACATACGATAGATGAAAAAAAAAAGATCTTTAAAAAATCAAGCACTTTTGTCACAGGATCTGCGCATCCGAATATATGAATCTAGACCAAGGATTCTAAATATTTCTTCACTTAAAGTTACATAGGACTAAAAGGGATATTTCCGTTACACAATGAAAGTATTTCGACATTTCATGGATCTCAAAAATCCCCAACAGGGCGGGCTTCTCTTATAATCTCCGCCCCTTCTGTCTAATGATGATGCGTGTAGATCACGTACAAATCAGACATTCTGATAGTCACATTCTCGAAAAATCACTCTGAATTCTACAACGGGAACTTCTTTCCGAGACTTCGCCGAATTATGTCAGGGTTATTTCAATTCAAATATAAATGGAAAACAGCTATATCCAATGAACGTCATATCTGAGCCACGCACCCTTTTTACCGTGCTATTGCTTGTTAGATTTCATGAAAAAAAGGAAGCGAAAGGGGGAAACAACAAGGTGAGACTTGATTTTGTCAAACATTTCCTGGACAGGAAACAATATCATAACCTTTACCTGTTACTTGATATTTGTGTTAACGGTAAATTTGCGTTTAATCGACCATTACAATAGACGGGATTACCATGATCCTTACCTAATTGGTTTTAGTACTTCTTATTTGAAATAAAGCATCTCTCTTGCCAAAAACATTATGTAATAATTGTTCACACTTGTCCGTCAAAAATGTTTAGATAACGATAACAAGGGAGAAACAGGGGAAATGGTCGGAGTAAATTAAAAAAAAAGCCTAGCAAAACAATCCACGGGCACCGGCGCAAATCAAATTTCAAGTCAGTAGGGATTACGAATTGTACATGTGAACAACTGCCTTATAAAACATCGCTTTTCAAGAGGCTGAATTCACAATTCAAATCAGTTATGATTCGGCTTTGACTTTGTACTCTAGATAATACATATGGAGCATATGGAGCATATGGAGGGTTCATCAAAACAACCAAGAAATCGCAGAAAGCCCTGTAAGTAAGGTAATGCACAGGAAAAGACAGATTATCACGTTCCATGACATGTTTGTTTATCTAACACCCCACAAGGTACGCGCGACAGGTAGCAATTCCGCATACATTTGTGCGCAGTTTCAACATAACAGCAAACAGTATATGGTGATAATATTGGACCCCTAATTTTGACATATAGTGATGATATGAGCGATTGCACAACGACCAGAATTGGATTTTTGTAACCACCGATTTCATGATTAGAACTCTAAGCGATTTCAAAAGACCAACTAGAATTCCACGACCTCATACCTTCGCCAAATCATATCAACCTTTTCAACTGATGTATTGTGAAAGGTTTCTGTAATTATGTAAATAAGGTCCTCGTTAGCATTAATTATCAGTTAATCATCTTCTCTACTGAAATAACACAATGTGTTATTCAATTTTTTGTTCAAAGTATAAAAGTATGAAATTCTTTTCTTAGCAAAGAAAGCTATTGTAGCATTTCCTCATACATTATGTAGATGGGACGTTGATTTGCATGATTTATGTCTGATAAAGTTCACCTTTACTTGAGGTGATTAAAAGTTGGAATGTTAACATTTTAGCACACATGTACAGTGCTCAGTACAATGTAGCTGCCGACTTTGTTTTATTGTTTTATCCCTTGACCTGCGGCCGAACCCACTTAACTTAAGGGGCCATGGCCACTCGTGCCAATCGGGCGATCTCATCTAGAGAAAGGCATTCATCATTTGTGTTTGGTATATGTTATACGTCACAAGATGTTTACCTCATCGAGGGAGCGCCAAACAACCCAGGTGTTTGCAAACGCCCGACATTCCTCAGTGGTAACAGGTGAAAGAACAATAAGTAAAATGAAGGAACTGTAAGAAATATGAGTGTAATTGGCAGGTCTTATTAGGTGGGCATCGACAAAACATGATGTAGGCAAGGGATAACCTTTAAGTCGTATGGAAACTGTAAAATAGTTGATGTTTTGTACAAGAAATATATCATACATCTATCTCGATCTATTTATGTATATCTTTCTATCTATTTCTATAAGTATATAAAAATTCTCCCAAACACTAACAGATCCTAACACAGCAACGCGAGCGTACATGCTGAATGGACCCTGTCGAAATGTTTTGTACATATCTGTACCATACACATCTACTTGAAGGTGTTTATACTGGATCGGATTACTTGCTGTTTTTAGGAGAGTAGTACCGGAACGGAGACAAAACAGTGTAACAATCCACAACATGTTCACAGTAATCCACAACGTCAGCCTAGGGTAATTTTACAGCCAAGTAACCCTCTAGCCTCTAAGCTTATGTAGGCGAAGAGATGTGACATGTAAGGTTCTTCCCCTTTACTGTCCCCAGACCTACCACCAAAGGCTCTCTCTCAGTGAACAATACATTATTGTACAACATGTTACCAGCATACACGAGTGCCTCGTGGACCTCTTCATTACATAGTTAAAGGTAAAAGAATCATAATCGGACGCCCCGCTGCAGTACCGTAAAATGCTGTTTCTCCATTTTGCCAGCCCCTACCAACATGCCAAATATCTATCCAACTTCTCGAGTCATGCTGTCCACAGTCAGACACAGGTCCAAACACACCATAACCTTCTAGGCGAGGGTTGGTTGTGACAGTACTTTTGGGTCACATAGGTGGCCTTGCACTCGCTTTACACTACGTTTTTCTGAGACGTCTTGGCCAAGACCGTCTCAAGACCGTCTCAGCCAAGACGTCTCAGCCACAGTGTAAAGAGTGTTTTATGGGTCTCAAGACCAGATTCCTGCTGTGCGTCTTGAGACCACATCTGATGTGGTCTCAAGACGCTCAGCGGGAGTGCCAAGACGCACAGCAGGAGTGCCAAGACCCATTTTTTACTGTGTAAAGAGAACGGTCTCAGAAAATTCGTCTCAGAGCCTGTTCAGAGCCAACTTTGAGCAGTATTTGTAGGTCAAAGGGTATATATCATTGAGCCTACCAAGTGCGATCTCTACAGCATTTTGGATCTGTGTTTACTATGAGGTTGTTTTTCATTATGATTTTTCTTTCTTATTTTCGACACCTTTTTTTACCATACTCTGAAACAGGGACAGTTTTTTTCTGATAGTAGTTGGAGTCCACTACAATCCAACTTTTCATATTTCCCCTGTATTTGTGGAAAAACTGCCTACTTATTACGGAGGAAAGTGTGTGGTTAAATGCAGAGACACAGAATAATGCCTGCAAGCCTGCTCTGCAGGGAGTCCAAGACAGCTTGTCACAGCGTTTGTAAAGAGAACTGTTAAAGGTCTTGGCTGAGACGGTCTTGGCCAAGACGTCTCAGGAAAACGTAGTGTAAAGCGAGTGTTGGGCACGTGCCGCACAGCTGGTGTGCTGCGCCGAAGGGCTGATAGGTAGATAGATACAGATATGAATATGCTGCCGAGTTTGATTTATAAGTATAAGTACGAGAAATAATTATAGACAAAATCTCAGTCTGAATTTAGTTATTTTCAGTTCCACATTTACAAAACTGATTGATGATTGAACAATAAAGTACAGTCTATGAGGAAATTATATTAGAAGTAAACGCCTTTGTTTTCCTAAGGAGGGGCACGAACAGTACTAGTTGTTAAAAGAAAGTATGATTGACGCAACTTTCCACTATTCAACTTTTAGGGAAATGCCCTTACGTTACTCTGCAGACAAAAAACAATGGCTGATAGAGATGGGATTTCCCCTTTCCAATAAAAGTAACCTCTTGCAAGCCCTCTAGTCATTGGTCACCAGTGGGCAGCTGGCATGGTAACGAACTTTCCAGCGGAAGTGTTCCTCCTTCAGGTTTTCGCCTAAGTAGTTCAGTTCACACTGAGCAGTACAAGATGGCAGCTGTCGATATTTGCCTCCCTTACAAACTCGACAGATTCGATGGTACTTTCAAGTCAAAGTCCAAATGCAGGTGAGGAAAGTTAGTTATTAGATTAACCGGAAGGGAGAAAGGTTGTCGGGTTTCTTCGTAGCTCCGATTTATTTTGCTTATCAGGCAATGGGTACATTTTGTTTAAAGAAACGAGTTCTGTTGAAAGTTACGTCATACCTGTTAAGTGAACAGTTTTAACCATTTCCAGTGATTTCATTATTACGCCAGACTCATTTGAAGCACCACATCATGTATATTTTGAATACACAATTTTGGTTGCATAGTTAACTTTGTGATGATCTATTAAGACAGGGTTTCAACAATTTTTTATCAGTGTACAGTAAACTATACACATTTTCCTCGGCGCACCACTTGTTAAGTTGTTATCTCGTACCATTATCGCTCATTGCGCATTTATTGGTCGAGGCTTCTGGTAGAGTGCAAAATTCTCTGACGCGGGCCAACCAGTCAATGTGCAATGTACCAAGACAGGGTATTTCCAATGACGTCACTCTCACGCTGGCATGGAAACGTTACGGCTTGTCAGACACGCCCCACGCGCACACCTGTACAACTGCAATTCCACTACATATCGCACCGAGGCGATGTTTGTTAGCTATGCGGAAGCGAAGGCGCAGAGCGCGCCGAGAGCGTCGTCCTAGTGGAAAGGGGGTTTAAACGTTGTAGGACACATCCATGACTGTCCCAAAAATATCCCCAGTTCGCTATCGTTATTAAATGTAACTTGCGACGAATATGACTTGGCCCCTTGCATTTGACCACCTATTTCACCACTACCCTGTCTGTACGAATAAAGATCTCATACGAACCCCAAACAAACTTGACCTTTGATTCCAGAGGAAGCAGACAGCTCCTGATGATGATGGACGGCGGGTATGACGGAGGGACTTGTAACGACTGGACTGCGCATGCGCTCGTTCCACACTCCCAGGGCCCATCCATGTCAAAAATCGCTGAGGTAATCTTCTTTTACGTGTCAAACAATAAAAATGCAAACAGCAACTCCTTTGCTTGAATTCACATATTTGTATAAATAGGCGACCCTTTTGTTCCTCAGCCTTCTTCAATAAAAAAGTACTTTTTGTAAATGACATTATTGATGCTGAGAATAATTTTTTGTCTTTTGACAGCTTTGTAGTCAAATTCGGAGATGTCTGTACAGCTTATCAGTATCATCAACTTTTGTCAGCTATTCCTCCTCAATGGAAACATATTCTAAGACAAGGCTCCTCAGCTGAGCTACGTGTTTGCATCCCTACCTGTAGAGATGTAACCTGGCTACATAGTAAAAATATTAATAAATGCTTATATGCTTTCTACATGAATGAAGCCAGATTATGTGAAACTTCAGACAGGATACAGTACACGTGGGAAGATTATTTCAACTGTCCAATACCATGGCAAAAGGTTTATAGCCTACCTTACAAAATTTCCATTGACTCTAGTGTTTGCATGTTTCAACATAAACTATTATTCAAATACTTGACCGTGAACAAGACCTTATACACTTGGGGTTTGAAGGAGTCGCCCATATGTGAATATTGTAATGAAGATGAAGAAACAGTCTTCCATCTCTTTTTTCAATTGTAGAGTTGCTACACTTTTCTGGAGGCAAGTAGAAGACTGGTTTTTCATCAATACGAGGGAAAATCTAAATCTGAACCTGTTTAAAGTTATCTTTGGTGATTTGAATTGTCGGTGCCCAGTTTCTGCCAATATGATTATCCTTCTTGGCAAACACTTTATTTTCAAGAACCGTCAACGCTCTCTTAATTTACAAGCCTTTATTTCATATATGTCATACTTCCATAGGCTAGAATATATTATAGCAAAAAGGATGGATAAGATAAAAGAACACTTTGGTAAATGGGGGAAAATAGCTTTATCGTTAAAACAGTGAATAGTGAATAACATATATACAACTTCTTTTTATCATTTCCTTGTTATATACAAATGTGTACACTGCTATAAGTTATCCTCATTGTTTTCTGGTCTTATTTATCTTTTGTGTCCTACATGTACTTTCAGTATTATCGCTCTATGTATGATATGTGTATCTTGTAAAAAATAAAAAATAAATAAAAAAAATAAAAAAATAAAAAAAAACAGTAAAAATGCGATATTGTTATACTGCTTTGTCAGTGCCACACGAATTCTTCTTTCCCTTGTAACTATTCAGCATTTAGCCATCTTGTCCCAATTACCTTCTGTATAATTTGTCCTTCATCCCCTTCCATCTTTTCCCTCATCTTCACTATCCACTTCCTTAACCCATAAAACACGGACAAACAGGTACTTTTCGCGTGAGCAAATACAAGGATTTCAAGCAACACAGTTAATTATTTTGTTGGTACTTTCGAAGAAACGTCCATGATGAAACTCAAGTGTTAAACGATGACTCATCACACTTTTTCATCATCTCTGCTCCTAAGCTTACACGGCTGTCCATTGAGCAGTCCACAACAGAGGGCTCCACGACTCTGATCACCACAGAGACCAGGTACACGTCCCTGTCCTCCGGCTCAGATCTGATGTCCGGTGGAATACTGACCACGGACGGGAGCTCCGCTAGCACACTGGTGGGGTCACAACTGGACACGGTTCTGGAAACCTGCTTAACGGATCTGAACCGGAGCAAGAAGAGGGACATGTGCCGCATCCTGTGCCTATCATTAGGTAGGGTTATTATTCGTTCATACATTCCTTTCCTTCCTTTATTCCTCCATCTTCGGAGAGTATAAACTGATAAACTATTTACAGATATTAAAATGTGTTACTTAGACAACAACGTAAAACACAGCAATAGCAACCCTCCTTACTTCCTACCCTTCTTTCCTTCTTTCCTTCCTTCCTTCCTTCCTTCTTTCCTCTCTCCCTCCACTCACTCACTCACTCACTCACTCACTCACTCACTCACTCACTCACTCACTCACTCACTCACTCACTCACTCACTCACTCACTCACTCACTCACTCACTCACTCACTCACTCACACCCTATTAAAGTCGTTACGTTTCCCCCAGATGTTGCCAGTTGGACCCCGCAGAACGTGCATGACTGGTTAGAGTGGGCAGGGAAGGAGCACGGGCTTCCCCAGGAGGAGCTGGCGCAGGCGCTCACCAACTTCGACAACCAGCAGCTGACGGGTCTTGATCTCTGCAGTCTGAGTCTGGAGGACTTCTGTTTACTGTTCCCAAGAGACATCGGGGGAGACCTTGTGTACGGGCTGCTGCAGGACTGGAAAGGTACGCTGATGGTTCAGTACAGAGGCTACGCTGTGGGAGTGGATGTGTGTGTGTGTGTGTGGGGGGGGGGGGGGTATCTTTACAGTATCTTTAAAGGATATCTAGTTTTTTGACAATATTGATACGAAATTTCGTCTCAAAAGGATGATGAGTAGAAGAACAGAAAAATGTCTCCTTTCTCTGTCTTTGGGTAATATCTCTGCACTAGGTAATATCGGTCAGCTCCTGTCTCAAACATCTATCTCACGCTTCACTTGAAATCGGCATCTAAAATCATTACATATAATGCTTTAATGACGCCGTCCTAAGAATCTTATGTTGCTCCACTCTTCTTCACAACAAGCGCCATTTATCTAGATTTGATCATGCCCATCGCTCTTCTATCCTTATATCTGCAGATGACTTTACCGAGCCCCTCACGACCGGACCCACCTACGCACCCCCACCCTTTCCTGATGACACGGAGCAGACGCACCAGGACATCATCATCGGGAACCCCATGCTATCAGGTAGGGTCATGAATCTATACGCATTGTGCTCAGTGATGAGAGGCTGCAAAACTGATCATATATTTTCAATCAATTAATCGATCAATCGATCAATCGATCGATCAATCAATCAATCAAGCAAGCAAGCAAGCAAGTTGCTATTTAATTAGAAATTCATAATTTCTGTTCTACGTAAACGATTTTTTGTCTTTTCTCTCCTTGCACAGAAGCAGCAGACCTTGACTCATAACTAATTCAACACTAGTAACTTTTAAGCGTAAGGCGTTAGAAGAAAAACATATATATTGTATTACATTGTAAGTGGAGTTTTTTTTCGAAAAGCAGCGTCCTAATAACGTTGCAGCATTAAAGGAAAGAAGGAAGGAACGAGCCAAAAGAACATTCAGATCTAGAAGATATCGTTGTTTTTCCATCCCAGCACCTGTCCGAGGCCAGTTCGAGTGGAGCGCGCCCGGCGGGAAGTGCTGGAGCACGGACCCCCGTCAGCGGTTCGGCAGCACCTGCAGTACCGGCACCATCTCGCCAGATGTCAGCTCCAGCACGGACGGCTGCTGCTCATCACAGACTGTCAAAATTGAGATTTCGGACACCGAAGACGACGTGAGCTCTGAATTTTACCCTTTCAAACAGATAACTATAGAAACATTACAAGACATATACTCGTTAAGTATAGATTCTTTATAAATGTATAGCTAATATAAAAGGGACAGTACTCTATCATAGTTAACAAAAATCAACAAATATAGAATATCTACTAGTTTATTGAAACGCTGCATTTATGTATAAGTCCGTTTTATTTAAGGAGAACATGATGTGTTCGTTCGTACCGTCAATGCATGATTGCCGGATACTGTAGACGTTTAAGCTTTTCCGTCTTCCAAACATGCTCTGTCTTGTTATTTCTTCGTAACAGGTATATTTTAGCTTTCATATGAGCTATTGTGATGTTTTTTCTCCATCATCTCCCGTAAATTCAACATAAAACATCGCTGACTCCCCTTCGTTCTTCCTTTGTTATACAACCAGGAAATCGACTTCAAATACCTTCAGAACAAAGGCTGGCGAAACCCTACATCCACTGCAGCTGGGCAGCGCTATCCAAAAAGTAACTATGCAATAATATGTCATATACACGTCTTCTTAGTGACTTAGGACTCTCAACAACTATGAGTGAGTGTTGCGTGTAAGTCGGTGTTTAAAACGGGTGTAAATCAACTAAAAGCTAAGCTTCCTGTACCACGTGTCGAACAAATTGTACGCAAAACCTTACTTTAAAATCCATACACGTTACTTTACAATTCTTATTTCGGTGTCCACGATTCTCGTAACTTAACTTACGGTTCTCGAAACTTACTTTACAATTCCTATATCTTACTTTATATTTCTTCACCTGAAGTTCGTATCTCACCGACCGGACGCACTCTGGAGGCACTGTTGATTTCGACAACGCATACGTACCTTCCTTCACCTTGCCTCCAGCGAACTCCCACAAGCCTCCAACGAAATCTTTGATACGTGCCTCCAGTGAAATCCAACGTGTCTCCTACAAAGGCGCTGCATTTTTCAACAACCAGCCTGCTTCTGATTACAGATATGTGTGCATAGATTTCTTAATTTTCGTCTCTGAATGTTTCTCACGGATAAACTCGATGTTTCAGAGCGCAGAAGCGGAGGCCAGCCCATCCTGTGGCTGTTCCTGCACGACTGCCTCGCCAAGCCTGAAGAGTGGTCTCACGCCATCAAATGGGTCAATAGGAAGGAGGGGATCTTCCAGTTTTCTTCTGAACACAAGGAAAAGGTGAGGTCTGACATGAAATCTCATTGGGTCTGGACTACACCATAACAAATACAGCATAGTCAGAGAACAGCCCAGGCGATGATTAATTTTCTTCCTTTTTACTAACTCATAGAAATGGTGATAAAACCAACAGAGAAGCTCTGTTATTGAATAATGGGTATGACGCAGGGTTAATGTTTAGGTGATGTACTATAGCGGACAGCTGATTTAACAATGTCTGGACAATCTCTGGACAATGGCAATTGAAACTGGCAACGAGAAATAAAGGTACAACAACGACAAGGGTAACAGCATTTGAATTGGCCAGTACAGAATGGAATAGAAAGAAAAGCAATCGTATATTGAAATGTACTATACGAAATTCCCCTGTTGCATGTAGTGTTTAATCTATTCCCTTTATCATGTGAACCTTACCAAAGTCTTGCACGTTTCCTGTACTGAAATGGATGTTTTTAAAAGCTAACAGCGGTATCACCTGTCACCTACAGGTGGCCAGGCGCTGGGGTGAGATCAAAGGGAACCGCTGCATCATGTCGTACCAGAAGATGGCGCGGTCCCTGCGGAACTACTCCAACAACAACATCGTCATGAAGAAAGTGCGCAGAAAGCTGCAGTACCAGTTCTTACCGCAATGGCTTCACGTGTAGCCTCCGGACACTAATCTCCAAGCAGACTTACCGTTGGCATACTCTCCAAGCAGTGGCTAGGCTCCGGCTTGACGTTTTTTTAGTCGTTTTTATCGGGATTTCTATTTTGTATTGTATCTCGCCGTGTCCTCGCTGTGTTAGGCCGGACACAGCAAGATACAATGCAAAATAGAAGCCCGATGAAAACGTCAAGAAACAATCTCTGCTTGGAGAGTAGTTGGCATAGGACAGTATCAAAAGCCTGGCGTGAAGCATCGTCGGCTGCCCATGTAGCCGGCAAAGCAGTGTCCAACCGGCTTTTGATACTGTCTCACGCCACCGGTAAATCTGGTTGGAGATAGCGAACTCATGCCCGTCAAAATGTGACCAGTTGTATTCCCGTTTCACCCACCTTGACAATACAAGTCCATGTACAAGGCCACAATCTATTAAATTTTGATCATTGTTTTTATGTACTTTTGATTCGTAAATGTAAATGTTTTTTTTTTTTTTCAAAAGCTCACATTGTTTCGGAAGGTAAGGTGCTGATATCGTACATATGATATTGTGCAGGTAGTCGGGGAAGAATGTAATTTTTGTTGAAGCGAATAGATGTACTAAGAGACTTGGTGTTTGTTATGAACATTGAGACGATTGCTATGTTTTAAAAATTCTCAGCTATCTTGTTTCGTTGCCATGCTCATACTTATGGTCTAGAAGCCGCCCTGTAAAAACGTACCATACAGTTTATAAGGGTGTACATTTCCAGCGTTTTAAAAAGAACAGAAACTTGTCAAAATTTAAAAACAACTGTTATTGGAAGTTTCAGGAGCAAAGTGAAACTTAGCGCTGGGCGCTGTTTTACAGAATATATTTTAAGAAATTCTACTACTACTACTACCACTACTACTACTACTACATTGTACTGTCAATCACTTTCTAAGAACAGGTGGCATGTTAAGTAGGAGTAAGCGTAAGGGATAAGGTAGGAACACTTGTTTTGAATATAAGTTCTGGGGAATTTCTCAGGATGAAACTGTATGTGATGCTTTGTCACAAGTAACAAGAAAAGTGTACGTTGTCACTGAGGATAAACTGTGGCTGACATGCACTGCAATGTACGCTCGTGCTCAATATTATCAGTGTTAATGACTTGGTGAAGCTGAGTAGGCTTAGGGCAGGCAAGCAGTCCGATATGATGATGCGATGATGATGTTTAAGGTAATAAGTAGTATTTGCTGTTGTAGAAGTTAAAATAGTTGCAAGTGCTTGACACAAAAGTGAGGTTGTGGCCGCTATATGATAATTATACACAGGTCCCAAATTTCGTCAAAACGCGAAATGTAAGATAAAAGAAACGTCTTCAGTCACATTGGTCAAATTGCCATTCTGCCTTTGGTTAAACTGCTTTAAATCGTGATTGACGACCATGGTCAGTCTACAAGTAGCGTAATCTATGATAGCATGGCACTTATCGGTTCGACCAATGAGAGTGCTGCTGCATGTTTTAACGGAGATGGGTGAGCTAGCTACGGATTGACAAATGTTCTATGCAAGACTCTATATCCGAATTGTTGTTGCAAATCTATAACGCAGCGTCATATCTTTTATCAGTTTGAACATTTTGTACCAGGCTAGAAGCCTAGCTAGCATTGCGCCAGTAGAATAGTATATTGGTGATCGGATTGCTGAATAAAGAAAGTACTTACACGTAAAACGTTTGTATGTTTAGTTATGCTCTTACTGCTGGCTTTGGATGTAAGATGTAGATTTGCCTGTTGTAAACAGATCTTTCAACAATAATTATGTAGAGAAAAAAATATTGTTATGTTTCATACACTTACACTCAAAGAACGCATTTTCTTACTTTTTGTGTATTTTGTCGCCTTTTAAGTCATATTTTTACGTATTACTCAATATCTAACTGATGAAAAATCATCAGACGGATAAGATAAAATAACAGTGACGCAGTGAATGAACCCCGCAGTGACGTAAGCCTGGGTGCAGTGTAGTGAAAGGGCACCTGTGAGTAACTTGTAACTTGTACTCGTGCCAGCCAGCGTGTCGCTCGACAGGTTTGTCTGGCCTCAAATTAAATAAGGCGACGCCCCAAAAGGTCACAGTTCGACACGTCGCTTCAGGACACAAGCTACAAATTGATAAGTCCGATAACTGAACTATGGAAAGCTCTATGCTTTTTATCCGCATGGGTGTTGAAATACTTAACCACAACGTGATATCTTTTATGGAATATAATGTTGTACCTGACTGGAACTTTATCATAAACGCTACGTCGTTTCTAATCGAAATATACATGTATATCGTCTGGCTCTACACTTTGACCTTTGTTTCAAAACGATCATGAAGGGTAAAGATTGGAATCAAAACTGTTTCAGCTGTAACACAGGTATGTTAACGACGATGGGAATGGTGATCTGATTGTTAAGTTGTGTCTGTCAGGGTGGACATTATTTGTACAGTATAGAAACATAGGTACTGGGGCACAGCCAGGGATATGTCAGTGTTAGCCACGGTTGTGTCGATTAAGTTGAGGCATGCCAGTAGTCATACACCTGAGGAAAACATAACAAATAAATGCAGACCACAGTGATAAGAAATTGTAAAGTGCCATCAAACGAATGAAACAAGCACAAAATCTCACAGAGATTCCAACGCGTTCAACGGGTGCTTGTTTTCAAAACAGTTCTCACTTCCAGTTCGGCGGTCCTGTCACTGGTGATGATTAATGGTTTGTTATGAATGTTTGATAGATCATTGAAACAAAGCATGGCGCATACGGCCCGCAGTTTAATTAATGTAGAAACCCCTTTATCATTAAATATGATAGAGATAATCATATATCAAAAGTCGTCCTATATAACACACTTCTCTGGAATCAAGGGATCTATGAAATGTTCAGATCAGTGATCTCTGAAGTGCACGGTTCGCCTTTTGTTGAGGTTTGCCCTGGAGGTGGGGGTTACCAGGTGTGTTGTCAATGTTTGCTTTGAAAATGACATCTTAGATTGGTCTTGCCGCAACCTTGAAACTGTGTGATAGATATTCCCTTTCTAATATTCCATTCAGCAGTTGGAAAACTGTATTAAAACTTACCTTAAATTTGAAGAAAAGTTCAAGTGATGTATCAATACATGTTTAGTTTAAACTCTTCACGTGGCATTTGAGTGTCCGTGCGTCTTTTTCTATTGTCTAAATTGTTTAATCATGCACATATAACCTGATGATCCAGTCACATGGAAACTCTTCCTTGTAGAACGGTTGTCACACTCTGTGTGTGTGTGAGGGGGTTTGTGATGGATAATGGCGACCAACGGCAGTATTCAACGTCACTCAAATGGCTTTTATTTTATAGAATGCAACTAAGAAAAAGCAGGGTGAGGTGCCCTATGTAGAAAATAATACAAAGTATTAAGTGATAAATCAATTCGCAGTTCTTCTCAAAATGGAAGCGTCCAAACCCAAATGCGTACTTGTGCGTCACCAAATTACCTCACACGTCAGCCACTGGCCTATTTGCGCTCAGCTGGGGATGACATACGGTGCAGAAGTCTCGGATCAAGTTCAGTTTGTAGAGAGATTTTGGAGTCAGCTATTATCAGCAGGTTTCATACCTTTATACTACCCTGATCGAGAAATTCCTGCGACCGTTTGAGACAAAAGGCACTTTAAAGGACTGAAACGCTACCTTACAATTTTCGCGGAAATGCGGTAAGTTGAAGACAATCATTCGGCCTTGACATTCTTGAATAGGAATAACGTTTGAAATATAAATGTATTGGGTAAACTTATTAGGTCTATCGACAGTGCTCCGGTTTATGTTCTTTCAAGGAGGAAATTGTAAAAACGATTTAAGTGGGACGTGTCCAATGTCAAGGTAGAAAACGTTCCCGTCATACTCAATGCGTCATAGAATTTTCTCGTGCTCAGTATAAACGTCATCAAGTCTCTTCAGACTTGTGAGTCATGAGCGGCGAGGTTCCAGAGAAGAATACAGCTTTCCTGATATACATTGTGTTTGCCTTAATGATTTGCATAAAGCATAGCCTGCCACTATTAATGATCAGTAGACTGGTATGATATGTTGCTCAAGGCGAATACCACTCAACAATAGAGGCTGACATGTTGACATTTTGTGTCAAACATGCTGGATAAGATCATTTTGGGTTCACCGAGCTCTAGTTCGATATTATTTTGGCGAATTGATATAGTCGGGCCACCGATAGACCTGCCTGGAGTTTAGGTGATCGCCACAAAAATTTAAGAGCTTCTGCCTCGGAGTTCGTAACTCTATCACGGATTAAAACACGCGAATCGTCATTTGTCATCTACACCTGATATCGCATGTAATGCTGG